>NW_020201489.1:24743-25230 GCF_001531365.2 Cynara cardunculus var. scolymus
AGGAAGTAAAGTAATGGTATCTTAGTGATGAAGTAAAGTATTGGTATCTTAGAAAGGAGTATAAATAGAAAGATAAGACAAGATAATCTTATCATTCCTCGTTTTGAAAGAAGATATATTTTTAGAAAGAAAAGTTGAAGACGGTGAAGGTGTTCTTGAGAAAGAACCAGTGTTTTAAAGAATCTGGGTTTGCTGTGTGATCTTTTACTACATAATATGTTTTAACAAGGTGAGTTTAACTACTGTTTTGATATAACTTGTGAGTTTTTGAACTACTATCTTTTTACAAACAGTGAGTTTATATAGACTGTTGATTTTATAAACTGTTGAATATTGATGGTTTGAAGTTTAAAGGAATTTGGTAAAACTATTCTGTTTAAGTTTTAGAGGAAATATTTTGTGATTCTGAAGTTTGAATCTGTTTTGGAAAAGATTAAAGAAGAAACTATGCTTTAAAAGCAGTTTTGGATTTGATATCCTGTGTTGA
>NW_020201489.1:26555-28139 GCF_001531365.2 Cynara cardunculus var. scolymus
GGCAGAGGAAATGGGAAAGTTAAGGGAAACCTTAACATCGATCATGAGGATACCCGTGAGGGTGGAAACAGAGCGGGTGGAGATTAACCCTCCTGTACTAACTACAAACACCAGAGGAGGAGACATCAAAATGTTCCTTGCATGCAAACCGCCAAACTTTGCTGGTGAGCGAGATCTGACCAAAGTTATGCGTTGGATAAAGGAAATTGAGTCAATATTCAACACTATTCGTTGTCTAGAAGCCGATAAGGTCAGATTTGCTGTATCAGTACTAAAATCCAATGCTTTATTCTGGTGGGAAGTAGAATCCCTGGCAAGAACAAATGTTTTGCAAACCTTATCTTGGGCATAATTTGTGAATAGATTCAAAGAGCAGTTCTGTCCCAAAACAGCAGTCAGACAGATGGAAGAGGACTTTTTAAAGTTGGAACAGAACTCTGGGTCAGTCAGAGAATATACAGAGAAATTTATAGAGTATTCTAGATTCGCTGAACATTACATCTCAATGGAGGCTAGAAAAGTGGAACGGTATATCTGGGGTCTAAAGCCCTCAATCAAAGAATTTTGTTATTGCATTGAATCCTGCCACTTTTCCATTGGTAGTAGATGCACAGAGATCACAGAAAGAAAACAAGAATAGAAGCAAAGAAGGAAAGCAAGTCGAGAAAAGGAAATGGGAGGGGTCCTCGGCAAGTTATCGGGGATCAAAAGTTGTCAAATATAATAATAGATCAATGCAAAAACCAATGGAGAGGGCTTGTCCCCGATGTCGACAGTATCATCGTGGAGAATGCAGAGCAAAGCCAATAAAATGTGTAGTGAAATTGGGCATACTTCAATTTCCTGTCGGCTAAACAGAAAATGTTTTCATTGCAATTCACCAGACCATTTCAAAAACAATTGCCCATAGTTGAAAGCTCCACAGCTTACCATGGGGAGCAATACATCGATTGGCCGTGGAAGACTGAGTATGAGCAGAAGAGGCTCAGGTGGGGCGCGGGGTCGATCTTTTCAAATGACCAAACATGAAGCAGAAACTACACCCGATGTAGTAGCAGGTACTTTTCCCGTGAACTCATTACATGCTAAAGTGTTATTTGACTCGGGTGCAAACTTCTCATTTGTATCCCCATCATTTGCCTTATATGCTCGTATGAATTCTGTGCCCCTTGACGAAAAATTAGTAGTTGATACTGCTAACAGTCAAGTATCTGTGAATTATGTGTTTAAAAACTGCACTATCATGATTGAGGGTTGCAAGCTACCCATCAGATTGTTTCCCATGCCTACAAAAGATTTCGATGTAGTAGTGGGAATAGATTGGTTGCCGAGAATCTGGCTAGCATTATTTGTAATAAAAAGATGATTAGAATAATATTGCCAGACAGAGGGACAATGGTTTTTTATGGTGATCATCAGAATTATCACCCCAGTCTGTTATCAGTTATGAAAGCCAGAAAATGTATCCAAAAGAAATGCCAAGGATTTTTAGCCTACGTAATCAATGCCAAGAAAGAAAGGAGTAAGCAAGAATTAATTCCGGTTGTCAGTGATTATCCTGAAATCTTTCCAGAAGACTTGTCA
>NW_020201489.1:28748-30848 GCF_001531365.2 Cynara cardunculus var. scolymus
CTTTCATGGATTTAATGAATCGAGTATGTAGAGAATACCTCGATAAATTTGTCATTGTATTTATTGATGATATTCTCATATATTCTAAAACCAAAGAAGAGCATGCAAAGCACCTTCGATTAATCCTTGAACTTTTGAAAAGAAAGAAGTTATATGCTAAGCTATCAAAGTGTGAATTTTGGTTAAGAGAAGTTCAATTTCTGGGGCATGTCATATCCGAGGCTGGAGTAAAAGTAGATCCAGCAAAGATTGAAGCCGTTGCAAAATGGGAGGCACCAAAAACACCATCTGAAGTTCGAAGTTTCGTGGGATTGGCAGGCTATTACCGCAAGTTTATCCAAAATTTCTCTAAAATAGTCGTGCCTTTGACAAATTTAACTCGAAAGAATATCAAATTTTAGTGGGAAGAAGAACAACGGAAAGCCTTTCAACTATTTAAAGACCATCTTTGCAGTGCTCCGATACTATCCTTACCCGATGGAACTGAAGATTTCATGGTATACAGTGATGCCTCAAAGTTAGGTTTAGACTGTGTCTTGATGCAAAGAGGAAAAGTAATATCATATGCATCTCGACAACTTAAAGATCATGAAAAACAGTACCTGACTCATGATATGGAATTGGCAGCCGTGGTCTTCGCATTGAAAATATGGAGACATTATCTCTTGGGAACAAAGTGCCAAATCTATACTGATCATAAGAGTCTGCAACACTTGTTCAACCAGAAAGAATTAAATATGAGACAGCGTCGATGGATCGAACCTGTTAATGATTATGACTATGAAATACTCTACCATCCAGGAAAAGCACATGTGGTAGCCGACGCCTTGAGCCGAAAAGAAAGAAGTGGAACTATCAAATTGATAGCAATGAGAATTAATCTAACTACTGATATTCACCAAGAAATGTTGAACCATCAGAAAGAGGCCATTAAGGAAGAACATGTGAAGGCAGAAAAAGTGGGAAGATGATTTCCATCTTAGAACCGAATACGGAAGGAATCTTATGTTTCCAAGGACGAATATAGGTACCAGTTTTCGGAAATACATGAGAAACCGTCCTGAATGAAAGCCACAAGTMTCGTTATTCAATCCATCCAGGTACCAACAAGATGTATAAAGATTTGAAGGTATTTTATTGGTGGCCGGGTCTCAAGAAAGACATAGCAAGACATGTGGAACGATGCTTAACTTGGCTACAAGTTAAAATTGAACATCAGAGACCCTATGGAAACCTACAATCATTGGAAATACCAGTCTGGAAATGGGATCACATTACAATGGACTTTATCATGAAGTTACCCCGAACTCCAAAAGGTTATGATGCAATCTGGGTAATAGTGGATCGATTATCAAAACCGCTCATTTCCTACCAATGAAAGAAACATATTCTTTGGAAAAATTGGCTCAAATCTATATCAAGGAAATTTTGACTAGACATGGATTTCCACTGTCGATTATATCTGACCGAGACAGTCGCTTCACTTCAAAATTCTGGGAAAGCTTGCAAAAAACCTTGGGATCACAGATCAGATTAAGTACGGCTTACCACCCACAAAATGGACGGGCAAAGTGAAAGAACCATCCAGACTCTCGAAGACATGTTGAGAACTTGTGTCATCGACTTTGGGGGATAATGGGAGGAATATTTGCCGTTGATTGAGTTTTCCTACAATAATAGTTATCATTCCAGCATCCAAGTGGCACCTTATGAAGTCTTGTATGGAAGAAAATGTCGAACGCCGTTATGTTGGAATGAGGTAGGTGAAAAGCAGTTGACATGTCCCGAAATTGTGCAGACAACTTCTGAAAAGATTGAGAAAATTCGTGCAAAGATTAAGACTGCCCAAGATCCACAGAAAAGTTAAGCCGATAAACGAAGAAAGCCAATTGAATTCAATGTAGGAGAATTTGTGATGTTAAAAGTATCTCCATGGAAGAGTGTTATGAGATTCGGGAAGAAAGGAAAATTTAGTCCACGGTACATTGGACCATTTAGAATCTGCAAACGGGTTGGGCCGGTAGCCTATCAGTTGGAACTACCAGAGGAACTCAACCTAATTTATAGTACCTTTCATGTGTCGAATTTACGCAAGTGTTT
>NW_020201489.1:33428-35752 GCF_001531365.2 Cynara cardunculus var. scolymus
GATAAGTGTTTAAATAACACTTGGGGCATGCAGCTCATCATCTATCAATTTCTCATTCAGAGAAAGTTGATATTGAATCAGAAGGATATATGTCCCCCCTTCAAGTGTTTTTGATCACATATTGAGTCTGATAAATTTGTGTAGTCCACACGATTTATCTTTTTGAGCCTAAACAGAAGCATATGTTGCTTTATCTCTCTACATTACACAGATTTAGCATTTTATACGTTATTTTTCCAAAACATTCATAGATATGATTTTCTTAAGCTATCGATGATTGAATGGAAGACCTGGCGAGATGAGCCTCAAAAAGTCTCATATATACAGTACATTCGTTGTACTGAGTATATCTGTTATACTCACAGGCCAATCTTTTTATAAGATTGAAAACAATTTCATATGTTGAAATTGGTTGTTACCTTCCCATTTCCTTAATCTGAAAAGATTAAATAAGTGGATTTGCAAAGATCTACTTACTACTTCATGAATTGACGGCTTACGTGGAAAATTTCATTCATTCTTGTGTATGATGGAATGATTCTCATTTCATCATAAGGAGGAGTATGTAATAATGAATGAAATATTCATTTCCGAACATTTTAAAGGGATTCTAATGAAAAGATAAAGGGGGAGTAACTTCAAGTTTGGCAAAAAACTCAAAAGAAGTGCGACTGGAGATGATTCCAAAATATTATTCCGATGCTACAACGACTGAGAGTTTTTGAATGAGAAGATCAATGTTTCAAAAGTTTACCAAAGAAAAAGTTTGGGATTTATTGTCTGAAGATTCTTTGAAGATCACATCTTGTACATTATTTCTGATGATTACTGTTCTACGTTGTCAAAAGAGAAGATCATTGCTGTTCTACATTCGAGGGGGAGAATGCTAGAATCTTTCTTAACAGATGATTACTTGAAGATTTCAAGTTGAAGAATTCTTTTGAAAGAAGACATAATGTGCTTAAAGCTTCATAGTTCAAACAGGACTCAAAGCGCAGAATTTCCTTTAAGTCTGAATACAAAGGGGGAGAATGTTAGGACTGAAAATCAGTATTAAATTGTATTCGTCTTGAAAGATAAATATTTTCTATAATTGTAAAAGTTATCGTGTTTGACTTTTCTGTAAGTTTGACTTTGACTAGGACTTTAATGTTTGACCCTATATAAAGGGTGTTAGTCTTGTATTGTATGTTGGGAGCTTCATTGTAAATTCATATTACGTAAAGAAAGGTTTGACTAGAATTCTGGTGTTGACTTTCTCTCTCAACTCTCTCTAGGATATTCTTCAAGTTCATATCAGATCTGCCATTGTTGAAGAGTTTAAATGAAGATTGATCATTATTGTGGACACACAGATATATCGCAAATCTCTGAAGGAAAGAAAGCAATCTAGAAATAAGGAAGCGAAATTAAACTAATTAAGGCAAAGAGAATCCAGCTGTCGATTTGCCATCTCCAGTTGTCTTCTATGAGGCGTTTTCAACCATGAGTCTTTGGGTCTTCTTGAATGAGTATCTGTGACATCCGCCATTTTTGGGCGTCAAGTTAGCACCTTATAGGATTTTTAAAATTAAGAATTATATTAGGATCTAGTCATGTTGATTAGAAATTCATCTGACTTAGTTCCCAAAATATAGTTCAGAAAATCCTATTTCAATGGGTAACTGATAAAGTTAACTTATGTAATGACAAATTCATTAAAATTCTCCAAACAAAATAAAGTTAATATTATAAAAGTCCAAATTAAATTATAAAAAAGTTTTATTTGAATGTTCAAATAATTTTACAAAAATTTGGAATTTTGACCTAATAATGATATTTTATCAGTATTTGACAATCATATTTATGTTTTACTTTAAATGGACGTTATTTTAATAAAAATAAAAACAAACAAGTATGGACTTGGGCTCTAATAAGGCCAGCCCATTTCCTTTCTTTAAACCACATATAAATACTCCATATTCTTTGAAAACTCCCATTTTTTTCATTCTCATTTTGCATAAACCTTTCCTCTCACTAACCTCTCTCTTTCTAAACCATACCCCTCCAGCCGATTTCATCTTCAAACATTATTAAAAATCTGTCAATCTTGAAGAATATTCAAGATTTCAAGCAAAAGGTAATAGACTAGTTATCTTACCTTTATACAATAACAAAGATTCTCATTTCTACACCTTCTTCTTGATTTTTGTAATTAAATTTTTTGGAGAATTCAAAAGGGGAGATTATACATCAAAGACATGAAAATGTCTTCAAAATGATGATAATATATGATCCACGAGCTTAGAACTCAATGAAAGTAGGATAAAACCTCATTGCATGTG
>NW_020201489.1:39172-42375 GCF_001531365.2 Cynara cardunculus var. scolymus
GAGCTTCAAGCATTGTCAAGCTCTTGGATATTCAAAACAGCAAACAAGTGAGTATTCACGGCCCCATTTTTAATGCTTTTTGTTTATTTAAACTGGGGGAAAAGCATGAAGTTATGCAAACTATACTATTTATTTATGAAGCTGTTGGACTAAAGAACTGTTTAGTCAAGATTTATGTATGTCATGAAATATTGACTGTTTTGCACTATGATTCATTGTGTATGGCCATGATTATCAGTCTTTTGGCCTTCTTGTCGGTCTCTACCCACTCTATGTCGTCTTCATCCCAATTCTTCTCATCCTTGGGCATGTAATAGGCAGGAATTTCTACTGTGGTATTTGTTCCTGGGACTCTTGGAACAAGAGTTTGTGGAATATAGGGACCCTCCATGACAGATTGCAGAAGATTTCTGTCCATCCCTTCCAGAAAGTTCACCATCCGTATCCTCCATTGTGGGTACTCTTCTCTTTGAAGAGTTGGAGGTTTGGTGAGGGAACCAACACTATAAGAGGAATTCCAGTTGGCCATTAAGATTTTTAAAAGAGAGAAAATTTACGTTTTTTGGAGAAGATATTTTATGAAAAACGTGAATTGAGAGATTTTTTATGATCGTTTGATTGGAAAAACAATCAATTTGCTCTGATACCAATTGTTGATCCCAGATCTCTCAATAATACTAATAATTAAGTTAGAATAACCAAATTATAGTGTTTGGATGAATAAAATCATGAACACTCAAGAACAATGTATGAACATTCAAAGGATAAACTTGAGTGCTAAAGATTTCACTTTATTCCAATAATTGTGAAAAACGTAAAAGCGTCAAAAATTACAATAGACCTAACCACTTATTTATACTAGTAATCTAATAAGAAGATAACTATCAAGTGAGACTATTTAGCTAATTTTCTACTAACATATAAAGCTTATCTAAAACATGGATAAACATTAAAACAAGATAAACTTTGTAGAATCTAGCTGTTGATTGGTCATCTCCAGCTGTCTTCCATGGGGTATGAGTTCAACCTTATCTTCATATCTTCATATCTTCATTGCTTGCTTCTGGTTGAATTGGTGAAGGAAACTCCAAGTGTTAGTGCATAGAGGGGTTATGAAGATGCACTTTCCATCGCATCTCTGGTCAGTTCATCGACCCTCTGGTTGTTCTTCAGGCTTAGTCATTTTTTCTTGAAGTCTTCCATCAGCCTTCTGGTTCTTCATCACTTGTTTGTCTTCATTACTTCATGCATAATACTTATGGGGTCTAACAGTCCCCATCGTCTCTATAATCGCTTTGTTGGCCATCCCATACCTTATCCCTTGGTCCTGTCGCTGAGCTGTATGGCCATATAGATTGGTCAAGTCCCATTGATTGAGATTTATTAGATCATTGTCATTGAAGACACTAATCATCCCATGTGTGCGCTCCACGATGTACTCAATGTATTTTATAGCTCTGTTTGTGAAGGTTCTCATCTTGATGTCGAGGACAGTCTTGATTCCATCGTTAAGCATTTCAGCTTTAGATTTGCCAAATCTTTAATTGCTCATGAAAATCAAAGTTAAGCATTTCAGCTTTAGATTTGCCATTGAGGGCATTTGTAAAGGTCAACCATCAGCGTATCTAGTGTAGAAAGACTAGAGGAAGGTTCATTCAGGGTACATACCTGAGTAACAGAAGATGGCTCATAAGATGTTGATGCTTTAGAAGAACTTTCATCAGCATCAATGGCCATCAAGCAGACATAAGCTTTATCTTCCTCGTCAGAAGATGATTCAGCCCAGTCATGCTTTTCAGCAATAAGGCCTTTAGCCTTTCGCTGGTTGTTCTTCATCTTCTTGTATTTCTCCTTCAGTTTTAAGTATTTATCATCTTTGGTCCTGAAGGAAGAAGAGGCTTTAGAAGATGGTGTCGCAGTCTTCTTCGATCTGCATCCACCTGTAAAATGTCCGGGCCGGTGACAATTGTAAAAGACAGCTGAAGCCTTGTCTATTCTTTCAGACTTTGTCTTCTCCCTAAGAGATTGCTGAGGAGATCTGCAAAAATTGCTTTTACTGGAAAACCTCTTGAATGACTTAGTCAGGAGTGCTAGGGACTCATTAAAATCTGTTAAATCAGATTCAGGAATGTCCTCAGAAGAATCTATCTCCGTGATGACCACGGGAGGTAGAGTAGAAACAAAAGGAGTTGAAGTTTCAACTGAAGAAGCTTCAGATATCAAAGCTAAAGGAGAGCTTTTCATTTCCCTGGAATCTTTTACAAGATTTCTTTTCAGTTAACGAGATTGTTCATGGTTAAGCAGAATCCCATATAAAGTAGAAATAGAAAGAGTGGACATGTCATTTGACATCTTGAGACACATGGAAAAGGTATCCCAAGACTCAAGAAGRCATTCTAGAAACTTAGTCAAGGTTTCAAAATTAGAATATTCCTTGTCGACAGCCCTTAGATCAATAAGAAATCTTTGATGTACTTCAGACAGTGTCTCGGACTTTCCACAGAGAAAGCTTTCATACTGTCCTACTAAATTGATCTTTCTAGTCTCCTGAACTTGAGTGGTTCCTTCATATTGGACACAAAGAGTATCCCATATGAATTTAGAAGTTTTGAGTTTCATCACTTAGTGATAAATCTCATCAGGAAGAGACATAGCTATTATAGACCGAGCACACGTGTCTATAGCTATCTTCTTCTTGTCCTTATCGCTCCACTGATGTGGAAGCTTTGGAATCTGTCATTCAGGAATTGCGGCTGTCGTAGCTATTACTGGAACAGCCGGAACGATAGCAAATGGAATATATGGTCCATTTTCTATGTAATGTGGAATTACAGGATCCACACCTTCCAGAAAGAGGGACATCCGGTTCTTTCAGAGACTAAAGTTGTCACGAACAAACCGGGGTGGTTTGGCAAGAGAGCCATTATCTTTTGTGTGTGTGTGTTTGTGATTTGTAAAGCCATTTGTAAGCAGTAAGTTATCTAAGAAGAGATAAATTAATACAGAAAATTTGCTAAACACAAGGAAAGAAAGAAAACACTGCTCTGATACCACTTGTTGGTCTCGTAAGAGTCTACAAGAGTAGAAACAGTTTGTAGAAGGGGGGGGATGAATACAAACACAGTATTTTCAAATTTAAAATATATATTGATAGAGAAGATCAATACAAATTTTACAAGACTGTTTGCCGAAAGATAAGGTAT
>NW_020201489.1:42448-51255 GCF_001531365.2 Cynara cardunculus var. scolymus
CAGTGCATTAAATGTTCATTTAATGCAATATGGTAGGTTTAGAGTGCGTGCCAAGCCTTAAGAGGAAGGCTTGTCCTTTGCTACAATTAATAGTACAAAAGCACTATTTTCTGAACAGACATCCTTGCCTAAACTTGGTGGACAAAGAGTCGACTAATCGGCTCCGTACCGTACTATGGGTTTGTCCTTTGTTTGCATAAGGACATGACAACAACAATCGTGCTAAGCAAGCTTCCTTTGATCACTGAATGCTGGAATGACCTGGAGGTCTCATCATCATTCGCTGAAGCTAGAGCAGTCTTCACACATATGTAGACAGGCTAGTAATCACTGAATACCGCTTCAGATCACGTACTTGCCAGTCTCTAATCTTCAGTTTTAGTCTTCGATGTTCGCTTGAAGGATCTATGGTGTGAGTGTTGTCTTCTTGAAGTAAAGCTGTCTCTGATGAATTTACAATACAAGTTCTTCAGCGATCACTGAACATACTCAGTGAGGATCGCTGGAACTGAAAATACAGAAACACAAATACAACATGAAAGGAAAAATGGATTATCATCAAATCACTGAGAGAGAGGATCAACAGATATTCTACATCATGACAGGTTCCCTTCGAGGTACTGGTGGATGTCTCCTTAACGATTCCAAATTAGAGAGAATTTCTTCGACTCTGCCTTGTGTTGGAGTTTCCTCGATGAAGAAGGAATATCTGCTTGCACCTTCTGGGTTGGTTGGGTAATGGATGGTTGTGGTTGTGTTTGGGTGATGGGTTGTGTTTGGATGATGGGTTCTGGTATTGTAGTGGAGGGTTCTGGTTGAGGTATGGCTTCTAGTTGGGTGGTTTCTTGTTGGGTAGGCTTTGGTTGCGTTGGCTCTGGTTGTGGTTGGTTTGTTTAGGTGATGGAAGGTTCTGGTTGGGGTGGTGATGGAGGAGGTGTTGGTGATGGGGTAAAGGGTAAGGCTATTTCTGGTTGTGGAGAAGGTGGGTTATGAGAGGATGAAGGACTTACCAAGATTGGTGAGAACTCATTGGTTGTGGGTAGAGGGTTTTGGGTGCAGGCAGAGGAAACATGTACATTTTGTACATCATCAGAGAGCTGAGCTTCTAGTTCCCTCGTCTAGGTTCCTTGGGTTGGTTGACTTTCTGGTGGTGGTGCAGCAATTTCCATCGGTGTTGTACCGGGGTTCTCCCCCTCATGAGGACCAAGACCATGATCATCTTGGTCTGGTCTCATGTCTTGGCCTCTTAAGGGGGTGACTTGTGGAGCAGGAGGCTCCGCTTCTCTTCTTCTTCAGCCTCATTTGCTCGACGAAATTGTGCACATTCTCTCTCATTCTCCTTTTCTCCATCGTGAGTAGGATAGAGTTGGTGTGATCTTGTTGTTGGAGGATGCTCTTTCTTAGTGCGTTGGTAGGCTCGACGGCTCTGGATGCAAATTTGGCACCTATCTCATTAAAACTTGAGATTAAGGTCTTTGATAGAGCACGCGGATCGGCTATCGTGACCGCATCTGCAGGGGTGGAGGTGGAGGTTGATGCGGGTGGAGGGATGATGATGGAGGATATCATTGAGCGTACCTTTGCAGCAAAAGTGTTGAAGGTTTCATTGGATGAGGGAGCTGCAGAGGGGTAAGAGGGGGGAGCTGTTTGTGGTAAATTGGCTAGTATGCTAGTGCGTAGGGTGGCGATGGAAGTGTTTAGGGACTTTACTTTGTTGCTGAGGGAGGCAATGGACTCATCAGTCACAGTTATTTAGGCCGAGAGGGCTGCAAGGGTGGCAGTGATGGACTCGTTTCTGGTGGTCGATAGGTTGGATAGGGTATTGTGTTGCTGGACCATCAACTGTTAGAAAATTTGGATGCGGGTGGTGTTGTCGCTCGATTGAGCCTCAAGGGACGCAAGTGATTGCTGAATCGATGAAAGATCGACTGAAGGAATGGATTCAGCAACCCTTGCCAAGTTAAGTTTAAGGTGTTCCAAGGACCGCTGAATTGAATCAGCAAAGGCTTGGAACTCAGCCTTTGTAACCAAGTCCGCAACGGTTGGGGTAACCCCTATAGTAACGGATGTTGTAGGTTGAGCCTCAGTTCCAGAGGCGCCTCTATTGATGCCTTGGGTGGAGTGAGGCAAGGGTGGACTTCCATCATGTCCTTGATAGCCCTCAAGCGAGGAACTATCTCGTGATGTTTCAACATGAACTTCTTCTTCATCGGATTCAGAGTCTGTTGAAGGGAAGTAAATGTGTGTCCCCTTCGCTAGATGAAGTATAAAAGGGGCTTGTGCTTTAAACGATGATCGCTCTGAACGATCGATAGGTAACTCAAAGTCAAAAGCACCACATGCTTCTGTGTGCGAAGGTAGTGGCGAGCCATGAGGAGAAGTGGCTCTTATATCTTCATCACCCCCTATTGGGAGAGAAGTGACGGATGGTGAGGTGCCTCTGCTTGTTTATCTCTAGAGGCCTGAAGAATGGCCTCTGGAAGGCTTGGTTGGGTTAGGTTTGGATTGGGTGGTCCTTGTTCAATACCCTTTTGGCTTTGATCGCCAGGGGTAGTGGATGTGGTTGCCCGGGGAGGGGGTGAAGGAATTGTAGTGTTTATTGGGCCGAGGGATGTGGGAGGAGTGTCATCATCTTCATCTTCATCATCCTATGAAGACGACTCCTCTTGAGATCCCTTGCTTGTGTCGGGGGACGACTCTATGTGCTCCGGGGTAGCTGGCCTCGGTTGTTGGGCCAACAAGGAGCTTTCATATGTCCTACGACACGCAGAGGTGGCGGATATCACCCTTAGCATTGCCCTAGATAAGGGCCTCTCCACAGGATAATCATCCTTGGACATGGTTGGGCGATGACCATTCATTAAGTATTTGGGAGTGAATGGTTCAACACTCGGCAGTTTGTGCATCTTCATTGCGTCCTTTATGAAGGGTGCAAGGAAACGCGGGAAGAGCACCGATGAAAAGGGCTTTCATGCAGCCATTAACTTGTTTTTCTTCACTACTGCTGCATGAATCTCATCATAGATGAGTAAGGCGTAGTCCAAGGGCTGGTTGAAAAATAGACCATACATGATGGTCATGATATTTATGTTCTTTTGGTCCATGCTTCCTAGCTTGCACTGAGGGCGCGGTTGAGGATGGAGAAGAACATGTTCCACATTGGTGGAAGGAACTGCCTCTTGAAGTTTGAGGCGTTGCGGAGATCCCTGTTGTACCCCAACATCCTAATAATTCATAGGATGTCGGAGCTGGTTGGTGGTTCGGTGTAGTGAGTGATCCTGAGCTCCTGTCGGGTTGGAATAAACAGCCCCTTTGAAATCTTTGCGCGGGAAATTTAGATGGAGCACAACATTTCGTGGGACATCGATGTCACCCATTATCTCATGGTTCTCCGGGTAAAACTCGCAAGTCTGCCAATATTGTTGTACGTATTTAACCGGCATCTTGTTGTCGGAGAGGGTGAGAGCCGGTTGGAGAACACAGTTTTGAAAGAACTCTACGAGGATGGCAAACCTGTCTTCAAAGAGCTATGGACGAAGGTCGATCGAGTGGTTGTTGGATATGATGGGGAGGAAGACAATGGCGCGCTGTCAGAGCCGATGGATTGGACGTGGCTGTCGTTGTTGTTTGACTCGTGAGAAACGGAAGACACCATTGTTCAGTTTGAGAGTTGCAGGTAAGTTGCAGGTTCGTCTTTTGCTTTGCAAGTTCTTGAGAGTATTTGTGAGCGTAAAGAGTGAACTATTGAAGATGAGGACTTTTTATAGTGAGGTGGGAGAGGAAGGGTTGGTTTAAAAGTATTATTTAAATAATAAAAAGGTAATCATGGTGTGGAAGATGTTTGGTGAAAATGTGGGGTTGATGTGTGATCGTGAGCCGTAAAGTCTGCTCACGATCATAATGGCGCAGGTAGATAGGGACACGTGTCATGAGGGGGTGGGTTGAGTGGAAATGTGAAGGGTTTCTAGGGAACAGCTTTTGAAAGCTGTCAGGCGCGTGGTTGAGTATATGGCGTTTGGGTTATTTATAAGAAAATCAGTTAAAATGAAATTACCCTAGAGGATAAACCTCAAGAATAAAATCCCAAATAAAATTAAAATTTAAAATTCCCTCTTTATTGGAAGATAAGTACAAATTACGAAGTTTTGATCTTAAAAACCCATATTATATGGTTTTTAGTCACAAAAACTGCAATATTGTATAATCTTAAAAAAATTTGTTTTCAATGAAAGATGGGTTTTATGAAAAAATGAGTTGTCATTGAACCAGAGAGGCTCTGGTTGGTCATGACAATTATGTGGGGGAACCAGAAGGTCTCTGGTTGTGAATGATGAGTAATTTCATCATAAAATGTTGGGTTATGCTGAAACAGAGGCTCTGGATAGACGAACCAGAGGCTCTGGATGATCATTTTAAACCCTTAGAAATGAATCATACCCTTTAAGAAGGACCAGATGGTCTCTAGTTGAATGCAAGGGATGATATACTTCATTAATGTAGCATTTTTGTGATCCAAAGGCTCTGGATAGATGAACCAGAGACTCTGGGTGGGAAAATGCAAGAAGAAGGAACCAAGATATTGAACCAGAGGGTCTCTGGTTGAATGGGGATGTACAACCAGAAGGATGTTTGGCTCAATTTGGATCCTTAGAGATGAATATGAGATGCATGACTCCCCCTCAAATGATGCAAAGGGAAGTGTAATGAGTAAAAACTCCCCCTAGAACCAATAAGGGAGATAAATGAGATGACCAGAAGCTCTGGTCTATACAACCAGAGGCTCTGGTTGTGAATGGTAGTGCAAATGAGTAGGAATGATGGTGGACATGATGGGTCTATGGGACCAGAGGATTTCTGGTTCCAAAGACTTAGAATCCAGAGGCTCTGGTTGAATGGATGGAATGATATGCAAAGGAAATGTAGTGAAAAAGATAACTTATGAAGACCAAGGTGGACCAGAGGGGCTCTGGTCATAATGAACTTGGAAACCAGAAGCTCTGGTCTTTGGAACCAGAGGCTCTGGTTGCAAGATGAATGAAAGTACTAAGTTAAATGCATGAGAAAATGAATGAGGGGAGACCAAGTTGGACCAGAGGGGCTTTGGTCACAAGGACTTGGAATCCAGATACTCTGGTCTATAGAACCAGAGGCTCTGGTTTGAAAAGGGGATGAATTTTGGCCAAATGAACAAGTATTTCTAATTGGCCAGAGGTTCTGGTCTTTAGAACTAGAAGCTCTGGTTTAGAGTACTTTGTTATAAGGGCCATTATAATATCACTTTTTAGGCATAACAAAGAGATATTGAGAATCCCTGGTCTGAAAATATAATTTTCCTCTAGGTGGTGAGATTCAGCATACCCATCTTGCTAACAAGAAATATAAATCTTTTCTCATCTAGAGCTTTTGTTAATATGTCAGCAAGTTGAATCTCTGTAGGAACAAAATACATCTTTATTGTTCCCTTTCCTACATGATCTTTGACAAACTGGTACCTGACATCGATGTGCTTAGTCTTTGATTGCTACACAGGATTTGCAGAGATAGCTATGGCACTCTTGGAGTCATAGAGGATAGGAATCTTTTCATATTGAAATCCATAATCCTTCAGTTGGGTCTTCATCCAGAGGACTTGTGAACAACAACTAGCAACATCAACATATTATGCTTATGTTGTAGAGATTGAGATGCAATTCTGTTTTCTAAATGTCCAACTTACCAGAAATTGGCCCAGAAGGAAATTGGTAGCTCAGATGAAGCAAGCATGGTCCTTGCTGCTTCCACTAGGGTTCTGTTCCTTTGCTCACCTACTTTGTTTTGCTGTGGAGTTCTGGCTGATGAAAAGTTTTGAGAAATACCTTCACTGATGAAGTATTCATCGATTTTGGTATTCTTGAATTATGTTCTATTGTCGCTTCTAACTTTGATGAGTTTGCATTGGAGAAGGACTTGGAGCTTTTTCATCACCGCGATGAGAAGGTCAGGAACGTCTGATTTCTTCTTGACGAATTCAACCTAGGTGTATCTCGAGTATTAATCAACAAGTACAAATATGTACTTCTTTCTAGAGAGGCTTTGAGTGGAGATTGGTCCACAGAGGTTGATGTGGATCATGTCCAAGGACTTGGAGCAGGTGATTTCTGACTTAGTTCTGTGAGAGGCCCATTTCAGCTTCCCATCTCACAGGCTGAGTAGAGGTTGTCTTTTTTCAAAGTTTAGATCAGGAATTCTCTTGACCAGCTTCTGTTTGGCTAACTTTTGCAGGACATAAAAATTAATATGTGAGAATTTTTGGTGCCATAGCCAATTTTCATCACTCTTATGGGAGACAAGGCAAAGAGTGTCTTGACCCATAGAGGAATGAAAGTCCAGAAGATAGAGGTGTACTTCTCTCTTCGCCTTGATGATGGTTTGGTCGGGCTTTGTTTCGATGATGCAGAAACCTTTACGAAATCTGACTTCAAGACTCTTGTCGCAGAACTAGCTTATGCTTAGTAAGTAATGCTTCAAACCTTCAACATAAGCCACTTTATCGATTGAGATGTTGCCTTTGATGAGAGTGCCATATCCCTTGATGGTTCCCTTGTTGTTGTCTCCAAAAGTGACAGAGCCTCCAGATTTTTCGATGAAGGAGGATAGCTGACTTTTGTCACCAGTCATGTGCCTGGAGCAACCTGAATCCATATACCATGGTTGCACATGCTGGTCCTACAAGACAAGTTAAGGGTTTTTAGGTACCCATTTCATAATGGGTCCAAGTTTGTTAGTCGGTGATACGACATTTTTCTTTTCATCAGCCCTCTTAAAATTCGGTTGATTCCCATTACCCTTAGCCTTCGTAGGCTTGGCTTTATTTCCATCGCCTTGACCTTTGTAGGTTTGGGCTTTTTCACATTTTCATAAGCCTTAACATTTTTATAACGGTAGACGTGCTCAGAAAAGATGCAGCGATGATTTAACATGTGATTCCTCAGGTTTTGTAAAAGTGTTAAACACTGACAGTTAGGAGTTTTTGGACAAGAGTGTTTTACAAAATTTCTTTTATTCGATGATGAAGAAGAAGTAAAAGCAGAGGAAGAAGATTCTGTCCTAACATTGGTTGTTTTTACAAACTTCCTATCTAGTGCATATTTTTTATTTGAAGGGGCAGGTATGGGTTTTACTTCTTTCCTAAGGATGGGCTTCTTCCCTTTAGCTGAAAGAGAAAAAAAGTGCAGGTTAGAATTTTCAGAAGCAGGCCAATTCTGTTTCTATATGAATTTAGATCGAGGGATTGGGCCTTGTAAAGTATCTTTGGCAGAATTGACGTTTTTCAATTTTCCTTTTCCTTTATCTAAAGAATTCATAGTTTCTGGAATTTCATATTTCATTGGGGTTTTTGAAGTTGGGGGTTACTTATCCACAATGATCTCTGGTGATTCACAGATTATTTCTTCTTCAGATTCAGAATCTAGAAAATCTCTTGCAGATTTCTTAAACTCAAAATTTTCATAGATGTTTTTGGGAGCAATGGGTTCAGAGTATGATGGTTCAGAATGATCTGTTTGGAGTTCCATCACTTCTGATTTCTCATATGAACTTTCAATGTTACTTGAATTATTCATCGATTTATCAAATGATGGCTCCTTACTTAGAGTTTCTATTCCATCGGTAGCACTTGCTGATGAACTTGTTGGATTGATAACCAGATACTCTGGTTTAACCATAAGGTTTCCATCGGTCTCTGGTTTGGAGGCATCATCCTTTTCATCAGGGTTCTTATTCGTGCTACTCTCATAAACCACATTCTCAAAGTTTTGCCTCAAGAGAATGATTTTTCCATCGACTCTAACTCTTTTGAAATTTGCTTTGGGTTTTTGGTGAAAGTCGGGTGTTTGAATACATCCAAGTTTAAAGGTGGATTCAAGGGTGGATTTCTTGGTCTCAATGAACGAGTCAAGATCATTGAATCCAATTCCTTGGTAATCGTTTTGTCTATTAAGTTTTTCATATACATCTTGGGCATCTTTGTATTTCTTCATCAAGAGTTCAATGGTTTGAAGTTCTGATGAAGAATCTCCCTTTCTTTTTGAAAGAAATCATTAAGAGCCACTGAATTAAGTCTTTCTGCCTCAGGTTCTTTCAAGGCTTTTACCTTCTTTTCTAAATCTTTAGTTATTCTCTTGTTTAGATCCAGAAGTTTTTCTTCCACTGATTTTTCCAGTGATGCAATACGAGATTTTTCTTTAACCAATTCAGCTTTTTCTTCAGTGAGAAGATCAGTCTCCCTTTTGTAGAAACTGACATATTTTTCAGCTTTTATTCCTTCAGATTTTTCAAAATTTAGTTTTTCTTTAAGTCTGAGAAAATCTTCTAAAAGTTTAATGACCCTTAACTCTAGCTCTGATGAAGCAGAGTTAGTTTCATCGATGGAATAATCACATACTTGGTCATCGAAGTCGGAGGCAAATTCTGCATTGGACCTGGCCATGAGACATATGAGTGCCTTGTCTTCTTCATCAGATGAAGAATCAGACACCTAGTTTTCTTTTTCAGCCATCAGGCTTCGCTCTTTAGGATTATACTTGTACTTGTTCTTGTAGTAGTCAACATCCTTTACTAGTCGTCCTTTGCATTTTTTGAAAAGTGGCCTATCTTTCCACATCTGTAGTAGCGAAGGCCATCTTTCCTTCCGTCTCCTTCTCTTCTATCCTCTCTTCTTTCATCTTTATTTTCTCTTCCTTCTCTTCTGTCATCTCTCTGATGAAACTTCATCGGCTTTTGTTCATAGGAAGGCTGATACTTCTCCCTTCTGGAGTCTCTTCTTTCAT
>NW_020201489.1:54451-57961 GCF_001531365.2 Cynara cardunculus var. scolymus
AGTTTCCAGAACCTCTGTGAGACACGACAGAGGTTCTGTCACTTGAGACTTGTTCGCTTGAGCATCTTCTGCAGTTGGTCCTCTGTTATCTTCTGTGATAGWTTATCTTCTGTCAAAACTTGCGGTTTACTTTTTCCATACTTTTACATGAAATGAAATGAGAGCTAACAATTGCCATCGATATTTCCTCCCAGATTCATGGATCGTTCGGTTTGGATAAGTCATGTCCCTTGGGTATTTTCTTTTTCAGCCATCAGGCTTCGCTCTTTAGGATTGTATTTATACTTGTTCTTGTAATAATCAACATCCTTCACCAGACGTCCTCTGCACTCTTTTGAAAAATGACCGATTTTTCCGCATCTGAAGCAGCAAAGGTCATTTTTCCTTCCGTCTCTGTCTTCTCTTCTCTCTTCTCTTCTATCTTCTCTTCCCTCTCTTCTTTCTTCCCTCTGATGGAACTTTGTCAGCTTCTTTTCATAGGAGGGCTGGAACTTCTCCCTTCTGGAGTCTTTTCGCTCAAAGGGATTTTTGATGAACATCCTCTGGAACTGTTTTGTTATGAAGGCCAGAGACTTGGCAAAGGCTTTGAGATCATCATCTGATTCGGATGTGTCGTCTTCTGATTCTGATTCTACTACCCGAGCTTTCTTGCCTTTTCTCATGTGGTCTCTAGTGGAGGTCCTTGAAACATCCTTTTCTTTTGCAGCAAGAGCAAGGGGTCCACCGATGGATACTTTTCTCTTCATAATATCATTTTCGTGTGCAGCAAGTGTTCCATAGAAGTCATGAAGTGACCAGCTATCTAAGTCCTGATTAGCTTGGAGGGACATTGACAGTTGAGTCCACTCATCACCGAGACTTTTAAGGAATAACACATTATTTTCTTCCTTCGACCTGGAGATGTCGCTTCGACGACATTGATTGATCAATGTGTTGAAACGATCATATGTCTGCGAATCGGTTCATCAGGAAGAGCTTTGAAGTTAGTATACTCGTTAAGACATTGAGCTCTACGATTTTTCTTCGTTTTTGCGCCTCCTTCTAGTTGACTTGCCAGCTCGTCCCGTAGTTCCTTTGTTGTGGTGCATGCGTTGAGGGATTGAAAAATTTCATTCGGAATGGCCATGATAATTAATCTTTTGGCCTTTTTGTCAGTCCCTACTCGCTCCATGTCATCTTCATCCCAATTTTTTTCGTCCTTGGGCATGTAGTAAGCTGGTATTTCTGCTGTCGTGCTCTTTCCTGGGACTCTTGGAACAAGAGTCTTAGGTATGTAGGGACCCTCCATGATAGATCTGAGGAGATTACTGTGCATCCTCTCCAGAAAATTCACTATTCTTATTCTTTATTGTGGATACTCTTCTCTTTTAAGAGTAGGAGGTTTGGTGAGAGAACCAACACTATAAGCAGAATTCCAGTTTGCCATTAAAGATTTGGGAGAGAAAAATTACGCTTTTTAGAGAAGATTTTTATGAACTCTTGAATGAATGAAAAACGAATTGAGAGTTTTTAATGAAGAACAATCAATTGGCTCTTATACCAATTGTTGATCACATATCTCTCAATAACACTAATAAATAAGTTAAGAATAACCTAATTATGTCGTGTGAATGAATAAAATGACGAACATTCTAGAACAAAATATGAATATTCAAAGAATATACTTGAGTGCCGGAAGATTCACTTTATTCCAAATGACTGTGAAAAGCGTTAACCGATTACAATAGGCCTAACACCTATTTATACTAGAAAGCTAAACAAGAAGATAACTATCTACAGAGAATATCTAAAAAATCTTCTAGGAAAGATAAAGCTTATCTAGACATGGATAGTAAATAAAACAAGATAAATCTTTGTAGAATCCAACTGTTGATTCGTCATCTCCAGCTGTCTTCTATGGAACGTTATTCAACCTTATCTTGATATCTTCATCGTATGCCTCTGGTTGAACTGTTGTAGAAGACTCCAAGTGTTGGTAACCAGAGGGGTTATGAAGATGCTCAGTTCATCGCATCTCAGGTCGATTCATCGGCCTTCTGGTTGTATTGAACACTTAGTCATTTTGCCTGGCAGTCTTCCATCAGCCTTTTGGTCCTTCATCACTTGTTTTTTTTTCATTACTTTTACACATAAGAATTATGGGGTCTAACAGGACTTCTTGACAAACTTCTTCTGGAACTGTTTAGTTATCAAGGCTAGAGATTTTGCAAAGGCTTTGAGATCATCATCGGAGTCAGATGCCTCTTCTTCAGATTCTGACTCAACCACTAGTGCCTTTTTGCTCTTTTTCTTCTATTCTCTGGAGGAACTCCTTGTAACTTCTTTTTCTTCTGCAGCAAGGGTGAAAGGTCCACTGATGGATACCTTTCTCTTCAATATGTCCTTTTCTTGAGCAGCAAGAGTTCCATAGACGCCATGAAACGACCAACTGTCTAAGTCCTGATTTGCTTGGAGGGACATTGACAATTGAGTCCACTCATTGAGGAATAAGACATTGTTTTCTTCTTTCGTCCCGACGATGTCATTTCAACGACATTGATTAATCAATGTATTGAAATGATCATAAGTCTTTTGAATCTGTTCATCAGGAAGATCCTTGAAATTTGTGTATTCGTTTAGGCATTGCACCGTACGATTTTTCTTTATCTTCGTACCTCCTTCCAGTTGGGTTGCCAGTTCATCCTATATCTCCTTTGCTGTTGTACAAGCATCGAGAGATTGGAAGATATCGTTGGGAATGGCCATAATGATCAGTCTTTTTGCCTTCCTGTCTGCCTCTACATGTTCCAGGTCATCTTCATCCCAATTCTTTTCGTCTTTTGCCATGCAGTAGGCAGTAACGTCTGGAACAAGAGTTTGAGGACCATATGGGCCTTCCATAACAGATTTGAGGAGATTTTTGTCCATCCCTTCCAGGAAGTTCACCATTCAAATCTTCCATTGTGGATACTCTTCACATTGAAGAGTTGGAGGTTTGGTGAGGGAACCCACACTATATGCAGAATTCCAGTTGGCCATATGAACCTTTTGAAAGAGAAGAAGAATTGTTTGAAGAGAAGAACACAATTTTAATGGATGAAAAATTGAGAGATTTTTGAATATTCAGAGTCAAATTGATCGTTTTGATTGAAAATCAATCAATTTGCTCTGATACCAATTGTTGATCCCAAATCTCTCAATAACACGAATATTCAAGTTATGAATAACCTAAATATATCGTGTGATTGAAAAATAGTGAAGAACTCAAGAATATTTGTTAGCTCCAATATTTACTTAATGTAAAAATATGAAAAAGTTTTCTGCGAGTGTTGACAGAAGGGTATCTTCCACAAAAGACGACAGAGGACTAGCAACAGAAGCTGTTTGATCGTGCAAGTCAAGAATGACAGAACCTCTGTTGTCTCTCACAGAGGTTCTAGAAAATGGTCCTCTGGCAATAAGAACCTACAAGTCTTCTACAGCAGAGCCTCTGAGATGGCTCATAGAGGGTCTGCGGATTCGTCTTCTGTG
>NW_020201489.1:58021-60338 GCF_001531365.2 Cynara cardunculus var. scolymus
CTGTTCTGCTGTTTTTCAAAGGTTGTTAGCTGCACGTGCTTCTCACGTGTCTAGGTCTTTAATCGACTTTATTTGGACGGCTTGGATGATTTCACACGTCTAGGTCATGTCAGAAAGGTCGTTAGGAACTAGTATAAATAGCAGCTTAGGCCTTTGTAATTTTAGTGTGCTTTCGTATTGTAATCGTCCATATTTTTCAATCAATTGAAAAACCTTTGAAGCTATTCTATTGCGTTCATCTTCTTCATATCAAACTGTGTGTTCTTGGTTAATTACTCTGCTGTGTTCTTATCATTGTTTCCGCTGCACGGTAATCGTCCTAAAGATCATCCAGAGTAAGAGATCAAATACCAAAGCTGAATTTACAGGTCCTAACAATTGGTATCAGAGCAGGAATTGAATTCTCATTCGATTAATTCTATTTTTGGTATTAATCTGCATTTTATAGAACACCAATCTTCTTCATTTTACCCTGTTTCACTCGATTAAATCAGTTTCATCTTATTCATGTTTTTCTCCTTCTAATTTCAATGGCGAACCTGGCCAATACCTAATTCATGAGCACTGGTTCTCAATCAAAACCTCCCATGCTTATTCGTGAGGAGTATCCGCAATGGAAGGTGCGAATGATAAATTTTTTGGAAGGAATTCACCCAAGGATATGTAAATTTCTTTACAATCCTCCTTATGTGCCAATGAACTTWATTCCAAGAGTTCCTGCTACTGGCACAACCCCTGAAATTGCTGAACATTACGAGCCAAGACCTGTTGCTAACTAGAATGATGAAGACAAAATACTGGTTGATTTGAGCAGCAAATGCAAACGGTTGTTAATCATGTCAATACCTCACGAAATCTTCAAATGTATCGATCACTGTCAATTATCCATGGATATTTGGGCAGAATTAGAAAAACAGATTGAAGGAGGTAAGAAAACACTCAAAAACAATCGAGCAATTTGCATTGACGAATACCACAGCTTCAAGGCGAAAGAGGGTGAATCCCTGTCGGACACATACTCTAGACTAAACACCCTTATTAGCAATTGCAAAAGGTATGGAGTAATGAGAATGACAAAGGACAACAACTCTCTGTTCTTGAAGAGCCTTGGAGTTGAATGGATGCACCTAACCATGTCTATGAAGGCCACCTTAGATTTGGAAATGTGGACTCTGGCTGACTATTTGGCTCTCTTAAAAGTCAAGAGCCTCAAGTTCTACAAATGAAAAAGAACTATGGTGGTCCACTTGCTCTGGTTGCAGAGGATGGCAGCTCTGGAAAGTGGTAAGGAACACAGAAGGAAGAGAAGGAGAAGAAGAAGAAGAAGATCTTGATAGCAAAGAGTGAGGAGAGTTCTGATGAAGAAGTCTTGATGAAGGAGATGATGAAAACTCTGGCCTTGATCACCAGAGAATTCAGAAAGGGTGGTAAGAGGAAGGATTACAAAAGTTTTAACAGAAGAAACTTCACAGAGGGTGGTAGATCGGATGCAGGTGAAAAGGAGCAGAAGCCCTTGCAGAAGGTAGAGGAGCAGAAGAAGGAAGAGTCGAAGGAAGGATGCTTTAGATTTGGCAAGCCAGGCCACTTTGCTGCAGATTGCTGGTCAAAAGGGCCAAAGGCTCCACAGAGGGGTCTTACAGATGCAACCTTCTACAAAAAGAAGGCTGACTACTATCAGCAGAAGTCTCTACTAGCTCAATCGAGTGAGTTAGTAACTAATGAATCCTCTGATGAAGATGAACAGAGGGGTCTCCTTGCTTGGGAAGACTCGGACACAGAGGATGAGCTCTTCTGTAGGATGGCTAATATCGACTCTGATTCCTCTGAAAGAAATGACCAAGAGGTTTCTACTTCTTACTCTTCTGAATCACTTGATCTATACACAGAGATCATCGATAACCTCGATTCATGTCATTTGGAGCATTTCAAGCTAAAAGAAAAACTTTTTGGAGCATTTCAAGCTAAAAGAAAAACTTTCTCTTTGTGAAAAAGAAAGTCATTCTTCTCACAGAGGAAAAAACAGATTTTTCAAAATGTTCGAAGAAGCTCAAACTAAGATTATAATTTTGGAAAATTCTTCAAAGGAAAAGTTTGCCGACGTTCAAAAAGATTTAAAAATTAAGGTGGATGAGTYAAGGAAGTTGGAGCATGAGAACTGTAATGTTACTTCTGTCAAAGAATTCTTCCAAAAAGAAAGAGAATTTTTGCACCAAGATGTTTTAGACGGAGAGCTCAAAATTAGAAAATTTCAAGAGGCTCAAAATGTTTACAAAAAGATAAAAGTTAATATGGGCAGAAGAGGTCTAGGTTTCTCAGA
>NW_020201490.1:0-1127 GCF_001531365.2 Cynara cardunculus var. scolymus
CACGCAAAAACAGATATACAATGATCCAAAAAAAATCTAAACACAAATAATCTAAGAAACCAAAAACAGTTCAAAAAACAATAAACCAAGTCCAAAATTCTGACTTTAAGTCCAAATCACACAGTATCAACGCTTTACAATACATATATTACACTTAAAAAAAATGATCTAACTGCTCTCTGAAGTGTATCCAAAAATTCACTTGAATTCTACTCGTATCAGATACTTCACTTGAACTAYTGTGACTTGATGTTAATTCCACAAAGCCAATCTGTGATTGTGTTAGCTACTGCAGTATATGACTAAGTCTCCTCACTGCCCAATCTTTGCTATGCCTTAAAGCCTTTCAAATTGTACTTTGAAGTACTACTGCTGCTTTCTTTTCCGCTGTCGACTGCAGTCTTCACACCAACAGATTTTGACAGATTCCTGCACCAAAATTGACAGTCAAGTTTATACCAAGTAACTACAAAATCTGCATAAACCTGTGAAAATACAAATCAGTCGAATGTAAGCAATACAAAATCTCAAAGCAGCTCTTAAACAACACTCTAAACAGACTTTAAGCAGTCTTCTTCTTTTCTTTGCAAACCAGATGATAGATCTATGCACTGTTGCTGTAATTTCCAGTATACTTAATCTGCTGCTGTCAAGATCACAACTTGTTGTTGCTGCTGCACACTGTGAACCTGCTGTTAAGAATCCGCTGCTGTGTAGTTTTAAAAACAACACAGACAACCAACACAAAACAGAACAGAAACCTGTATGCACACAATCAGAACAGAACATAAACCTGTGCTGTTTTGCAATCTGTTGAACTGCTGTGATAAACTTGTTGTGGAGCTACTGCTGTTACTGTGAATCTGCATAAAAACATCACTGCTTCAAACACCACAAACACAGCACAAGATGCAAAACAGATCCTGCTGTTGCTGCTGCTTAGTTGCTGTCAAAACAGAAAATGAAGCTGTCAAAATGAAAGTTGCTATCAAAATGAAATGAAGCTGTCAAAATGAAAGTTGCTGTCAAAATGAAATGAAGCTGTCAAAATGAAAGTTGCTGTCAAAATGAAGTTGCTGTCAAAATCTAGTTGCTGTCAAAATGAAGTTGCTGTCAAAATATAGTTG
>NW_020201490.1:1162-22493 GCF_001531365.2 Cynara cardunculus var. scolymus
TGTCAAAATGAAGTTGCTGTCAAAATGAAGTTGCTGTCAAAATCTAGTTGCTGTCAAAATATAGTTGCTGTCAAAATATAGTTGCTGTCAAAATGAAGTTAGTCTACTTCAAATCACACACACAGAAAACAGATTTGAATCTGTCAAGATGAAGCTGTCAAGATCTGCTAGCTTCCAAGAACAGTACAAAAGATGATTTATCCAATGTGTGAGACAACTAAAATCTGTTCATCTAGTGACTTGGGCAATTCAAGCAACAGTGTATTCAACAACTTAACAGGTTCACAACATGTATATTGAAAGCAAAACAACAAACTATTTGAAATCAATTCACAAACACAACAAATTCTTAAAACAAAAACCACCAAATCAAGTCAACACAGTTGTGGTCGTTCTTGTTGCTGTTTCAAAATATAGTTGCTATCTAAACAACACTTAATCCCAAACCTGCTGTGAAAATGGTTGCTGTCAAAAATGGTGTATTAAGCAAGACAGTGTATGCTGCTGTACAATACAACACTGTCCTTTAAACTTGCTTATTCAATCAACTTCGCTGCTACTGTTCTTGTTTCATCTCAACACAAACAGCTTCCAAACCAACAAGTCTGATGCTATTGATGAGGAATTAGCAAAAATTTGAATAAATCAAATATCCAGTGAGTACGGACAAAGATTATTTCCCAAACAGAAGAACTATAAATTTGACTATTGAACAATGAAATTCAAATCCAGACAAGATTTCGATTGATGAGAGAGATTAAATCAAAACACATATGTATGAACTAATCCCGAAGGAACCTAATCCGGACAGAACAGCATAGCATTCAATTCATTACCAATATAGGATTGAACGATTTATGAAACTAGGTAAGTGAAATTAAACGGATTAGAAGTCCGCTCAAACTAGTTCGATGCACAACAAGTTCTAAACCGCTCACATATAAACTGTAAACCGGAGGACTTACCTGCTGAATGGATCAGAACCCTAATCCGGTCAAATGGTGACCGGTGTAGATGAATACCGGGCAAGGCTTCTGCGGTGTTGATGAATACCGCTCAATGTGCGGTTTACCTCTCCGCTTGATACACTTGCAAATCCGAGGAAGCTTTGAATCAAACTAAAGATCAACCACCGGTTAAAAAAAATGAAAGATTAAGCTTCTTCTGTGTGCACCTGTGCGGTTTAGATGAAGATAATGGATGGCTTAAACCGGTTGGGCCTAGAAGATGGGCTTTAAAGACTTGGGCGGTTTAACACAAAGAAAAACAAACTCAAAATAAAAAACAGATTAAAACTAACAAAAACAGAAAAACTAAAAGAAATTTAAGAGAAATTGGATCAAAACACTGACATTTTAAAAAAAAATCAAGAACACGAAAAAATTTAAAAACACAAAAAATCCGATTGAATCTTGATAAAAGTTGATCAAAACACAAAAATTTGTGAACAATAAAGATTCACAACACAATTTCGAACATATTGATCATATTTTTAACACCAAAACACAAGATTTTATGAAAAAATGGGATCAAAATCAACAAAAAATTCAAGAACATGAAGAACACGAAGAACAAAAAAAATTCAGAAATTAAAAAACACTTATCTGATCGATTTCTTCATCTGATTTCTTGCATCCTGCTTTGATACCAATTGTGTGTCCACAATATCTGATCAATCTTCAATAAGCTCTATCCATGGCAGATTTAAGATAAACATTCAAGAACATTATGATGAATATTGAGAAAGAAAGTCAACACATATAAGCTCTGGTCAAACTCTCAATTATCAAAGTATTATTACAATTAAGCTCCTCTTCACTAATTACAAAGATTACCAACCTATATATATGGTCAAACTAACAAAAACAAGGTCAAAGTCAAACCTATAAGAAAAGTCAAACACGCTGACTTTTTTACAATTAGACTATTTATAAACTTTCAAGACGAATACGATTAATACTAATTTCTCAGTCCTAACAGAACTGATACATGCGATTTAATCCAAAACCAATCAACACAGTATACGAATTGATTAAAATGGGTGAGAAGAATCTTCAAATGAGGTTAAATCGATCAAGATTATGAACAGTGAGTGATAAAATCAGTGATTTACCAGAAAGATGGTCTCCGATTTCAACAGCCTGAGCAATTTACATAAATCCCAGTTTAAGATCTGAATTATTTACCAACCTTTACATGCGATTTAGCTTAAATCGCTCACCACAGAAGCTAAATCCGGTCAATAGTCCGCTCAAAGGTCGTACGAATTCGGACAGAATCCGCTCAAGTGATGTACGAATTCGGACAGAATCCGCTCAAGTGATATACGAATTCGGACAATTCTGCTTAAGAGATGTATGAATTCGGACAAAATCCGCTCAAGTCAGCGATTTACCAGTCGATTAGAGTTATACTAGCACAACACAACCAAGAAATTTGGAAATCCGGTCACAAAGACACAACAGTCTAATCCGGCCAAAACCTGTGAGCGATTTGGACTTATGTTCTTGGATCCATTTGGGCTTTGATTGATAAAGGCTAAACCGGATGGGCCTAATCCGGTTGGGCTGGACACAAACACAAAATAACAAAAAAAATCATTAGAAAAGATCAAAAACTGATTTTCAAGAAATTTTCAAGAACAAAAAAAAAATTTAAAAACACAAAAATTCACTAAAAACAAAAAACGAATGATCAAATCACAAATCTTTGTGAATAACAAAGAATCACAAAGTGTTTCGGCACATTTTGATTCCGAAATTAACCCAAAAACACAAATTTTTTAAAAAACATTGGATCAAAATAAAAAAAATAAAGAACAAGATGAACACAATTAAGAACATAGAAAAGTTTAAAAAAATTCATCATATTTGTTGATTTCTTCTGTTGATTGCGTGCACACACTGCTCTGATACCAATTGTAGTCCCTAACAATGATCAATCTTCAATAAAGCTTCAATATCTATGGCAAATCTGAATTTACAATCAAGAACATGTAGGAGAAGTAGAGAGAAAAAGTCAATATCTTCAAAGTCTAGTCAAACTCTCTATTACGTATATGAATTTACAATGAGCATCCTTCTACAATTACAAGAACCAACACCCTATTTATAGGGTCAAACAATACACAAATGGTCAAGTCAAACTATAGTCAGTCCTAACATTCTCACCCTTTCTATTCAGACTTGAAAGAAGTTCCGCGCTTTGAGTCCTGTTTGAACTTTGAAACTTTAAGCACACTATATCTTCTTCAAAAACAAACTTCAACTAGAAAACTTCAGACGATCGTTAGTTGAGAAAGATCTTCTAACATTCTCCCCCTTGAATGTAGACCAACGATGATCTTCTCTTTTGACAATATAGATCAGAAACAATAACAATCTTCAGAATTAATCTTCAGTAAACTGTTGTAAAGATGATCTTCACATTCAACATCTCTCAGAAATTATAGCATCGGAATAGTTTTCGTAAACATCTCCAGTCGCACTTCTTTTGAGTCTCTTGTAATTATTGAAGTTACTCCCCCTTGATCTTTACATCATATTCCCCTTTATAATGTTCGGAATTGGATATTTCATTCATTGTTACATACTCCCCCTTTTTTTTAATATATCCCATGATTCTGGCAAGCATTCCAGAAACTTTGTCAGTGTCTCGGAGTTGGAATATTCTCTTCCAACTGTCCTCAAGTCGATAAGGAGACAGTTAAAGTGCTAATCTACTTTAGAAAATGATTCATTCTTTCCACAAAGAAAGCTTTCATATTATCTTAGTAAATTTATTTTCCTCGACTCTTGTACTTGAGAAATACCTTCATATTGAACACAAAGTGTGTCCTACATGATTTTTGAGGTTCTTAACTTCATCACAGATTGATAAACCTCACCGGGAAGATACATGGCTATTATAGACCTCGCACGAGTGTCTATAGCCACTTTTTTCTTATCTTCATTGCTCCATTGATGAGAAAGCTTTAGAATCTGCCGTTCAGGAATCGCGACAGTCGTAGCAGTTTCAACGACAGCCGGAGATATAGCATATGGAACATAGGGTCCGTATTCTATATAGTGTGAAATTTCAGGATCCACACCTTCCAAAAAGAGAGACAACTGATTCTTCCAGAGACTAAAGTTGTCTCTAATGAATCGGGGAGGTTTGGCAAGAGAGCCATTGTCGTGAAAGTTGGTGCTGGTGTTTTGTAAAGCTATTTGAAAAGCAATAAATTATCTAAAGAAGAAGAGATAATAAAATGTAATTAAATAACAAAACAATACGAAAAGCAAGGCCTGTTGTGATACCACTTGTTGGTCCTACCCAGATCTACAAGAGTTTAGAGGTGATCAGTTTGTAGAAAGGGAGGGGGGATGAATTTAAACACACTAACTTTCATTCTATATATATATATATATATAAAGAAAGATCAATACAAATTCTTTGTGAAATAGACAAGGTAAAGAAAACATATATAAAACAATCTATAAATACACACAGATACACTTAGCAAATATATGAGATTTTTCGAAAAAGATAAGACTAGAAGTCTGTTCTTCTTAGGTATGCTTCTTAAAATTAGAGAGAGGAATTCTAATTTGCTTGTATCGCATCTTGCATGAGTTGAGAGAGCACTCATCTATTTATATCCATTGCATTAAATGTAATTCAGAAGAGGCAGAACACGTGTCAAGCTTTTAGAGGAAAGCTTGTCCTTTGTTACAGTGAATAGTACTTTTGTCTATTCATGAGCAAACATCCTTTCATAGAATTGGTGGGCACTAGAGTCGACTAATCGGCTCCGTGGTGTACTATACTCTTAAGAGGGTATGGGTTTCTCCTTTGTGTGTGGAAGGAAAGGACAAAAACAATCATGCATGGCAAGCTTCATTTGATCGCTGAATGCTCGAATAACGTTGGAGGTCTCTTCAGCATTCACTAAGGCTTGTGAAGTCTTCACACATATGTTGACTAGGTTGTAATCACTGAATATCGCTTCAAATTGTTGGAACCCAGATACTCTTAATTTTCAGAAGACAATCTTAAGAAGAATATGAATGGAATAAAACAGTGTACTGAAATGATCAAACAAAATATTCAACAAATATATGAACACTAAATGACTTTGAATATGTTGGATGCATTTATTAGATGAGAAAATAATATCTCTCAATCTAAAATGTATACTCACAAGAACTGGCTATTATCTTATTCCGCACTCACAGTTTTTTGTAACCTGAGGATGATGCCTCCTTATATACGCCTAAGTCAAACAGACTATGTTTGAATTGTGGCTTGAAACTCTTATCGCTGAATTCGCATCCTTATCGTTGACTACCCTTGAAAAGTGAAGCAGACTAAGTCAAGCCGACTTGATTCTCTTTGACGTTTACGAGAATATCTGAACTAAGTGCGTTTTCCATGGAGTTGGGAGACCAGAGGCTCTGCATGTACTATACAGAGGCTCTGCATATACTATACAGAAGCTCTGCATGTACTATGCAGAATCTTTGCATATGCAAAAGCTCTGTGTCTGGAGTGTAGCTCTCTATCAAGCGCTTAAGCTTTTTCAGGCTTAAGACTTGATAGTCCACGGAATTGAGCGCGAGCTCTGTATGTGAGATCCTTGACTCTTTGAGTAAGAGCCCTGTCTCTTGACTTCTTCTGCATGAGAGCTCTTAGTCCAGACTGCTTCTAAAGACTAAGTCCTATGGACTAGAGTAAGAGGCTTCTTACTTACACTTTCACAAGATGGGGTCTAACAATCTCCCACTAAATGTAACTAAGACAGACTCTTACTAGAATTAAAAAACACAAGTCTAATCGAAGCCAGAGGTTGAAAAAAAACCTCTGTTTTACATTTTCTATCTAAAGATTACAATGTGAAGAAAAGAAAATACAATGCTTGAAAATATAGAAAAAAATGCTTACAAGAAGAAGGCCTAGATGCGTTGAAGCTTATTGAACCTCTTAAGAAGCTCGCGAAACTCCAAAAAATTATTGATAGATCTCAGTGTTATATTCGACCTTTCCTTTGCATCAGGGGTGTTATCTCTGTTGATCCCAGGTCTCTCAATAACACTAATAATTAAATTAAGAATAACCTACCTAATTATGTCGTGTGAATGAATAAAATGAAGAACACTCAAGAACAAAATATGAATATTCAAAGAATATACTTGAGTGCCAAAAGATTCACTTTATTCCAAAATGATAGTGAAAAGCGTTAACCGATTACAATAGGCCTAACACTTATTTATACTAGAAAGCTAAACAAGAAGATAACTATCTAGAGAGAACATCTAGCAAATCTTCTAGGAAAAGATAAAGCTTATCTAGACATGGATAATGAATAAAACAAGATAAAACTTTGTAGAATCCAGCTGTCGATTTGTCATCTCCATCTGTCTTCCATGGGGCGTTATTCAACCTTATCTTGATATCTTCATCGCATGCTTCTGGTTGAACTGTTTATAGAAGACTCCAAGTGTTGGTAACTAGAGGGGTTATGAAGATGCTCAATTCATCGCATCTCTGGTCGATTCAACAACCCTCTGGTTGTATAGAACACTTAGCCATTTTGCCTGGCAGTCTTCCATTGGCCTTCTGGTTCTTCATTACTTGTTGTTCTTCATTACTCCTACACATAAAAATTATGGGGTCTAACAATCTCCCCCTAAGTAATGAAAGAACAAACATAAGCTAATTTATGAACATTCAAAGCATAAGTGATGAACAGAGGCTAAGCTAAAGAAAAACATCCTTTGCCAAAAAAACTTCATTGGATTGTGATGGATGAATTGTTACAAGTGATGGAATAAAAAGATATTACAATACAAAAAAACTTCATTCATGATCTCCTTGTGTTATCTCCCAGAAGCGCATCAACAGTTCTCTGAATCAAATGACTGTTGAGATCTCATGAATAAGTTGTTGTCCCTCTCCCATCGGCACATGAGATCTGACCAATCTTTCTCTGATGACCTTCTAAAACCATTCAAGTGTTGTGGTCGAGTACTTGAAGGCTTCAGTCAATCGAAAGAATTTCTTCACACCAAACTCGTTCTTAAACACCAATCTAAGCTCTGGTTGAGTTAAGACTATGGCAAATCTCTTCTTTTGTAGGCGTGGAAAGTCTTCATCGGGAGGAGTGCAGGATAGTCTATCGATGCCAAGATTGAGAGCAATTTGAAATCTCTCTTTGTTCTGTGTTTCACCAAGGTCTCCAGCGTTTGAACAATCGCTCGGTTTGCCATCCCAAATCTGATTCCTTGATGCTGTCATTGAGCCATGTGTGCATATAGATCAATCAAGTCCCATGGATTGAGATTGATCAAGTCATTGTCACTGAAGATGCTGACCTGTCCATGAGCTCGCTCCACAGTGTACTCGATGTACTTGATAGCTCTGTTAGCAAAGGTCCTCATTTTGATGTCCATAACCGTCTTGATTCCATCGTTTGAGAAGGCGGCCTATGGTGGATTGGTCATTTGTCTTACAAACCTGTGGTGCAAGAGGTTCATCGACTCTAGTGATAGCATGGGAGGATTGAGTACCAAACTTTCATCGCGATTGTGATGTAAGTACTGATAGATATTCTCCATCATCACTGGCTCCCTTGGTGGCATCTCTGGACGTCTCCTTAGCAACTCCATGTTTGCAATAATCTCATCAACTACCCCTTGAGGAGGATGCCTCGATGAGGAGGGAATGTTCGCTAGCACCTACGGTGGTTGGGTAGTGGGTGGTGTTTGGGCTAAGGGTTGTGTATGAGTTGAGGGTTGAGGTGATGGAATGGTAATGGATTCTAGTTATGATGGTTCATGTTGGGTTGGTTCTGTTTAGGGTATTTATGGTTCATTAAGATCTGGTTGGGTTGTTTCTGGTTCAATGGGTTCTGTTTGGATGGGTGGTAGCTGAGGTGAGGTAGGTTGGGTGATAATAGGTTCTTGTTGGATGGGTAGGGTGATGGAAGGTTCTGTGTGACGAGAGGTTGGTGATGGAGTTAAGGGTAGGTTAGTTTCTAGGTGAGGGGTGGACGGGTTTTCATAGGATGAAGAACTCACCTCGATGGGTTCTTGGGTGCTAGCTATGGGAACATGTACATTGCGTACATCTGCAGAGGGCCGAGCCTCTGGTTCCCTAGCTTGGGTTCCTTGGGATGTGGAGGTTGGTTGGTTTTGAGATGGTGCTGGTGGTGGTGGTGGTACAACGGACTCCATTGGTTGTTGAGCAGCCAGGTTCTCCCCCTCATGAGGACCTAGACCATGATCATTTGGGTCTGGATCCTCATGCCTTGGCCTCTTTAGTGGGCGGCAGGATGAGCAGGAGGCTCTGGTCCTGTTCTTCTTCCATAACCTTATGTGGTCGGCTAACGTTCGTACTCGGTCTTTGGTCCATTGAGCGAAGAAGAGAGTTTGTACGATCTTGCTATTGGAGGAGACTCTTCTTCAACACATTGGTTGGCTCAACAGCTCTGGCCACGAACTTTGCACTTATCTCATTGAACGATGAGATAAGTGCCTTGGAGAGAACCCTCATATCGGCTTTTGTGGCATAATCTGTTGGGGTGGTGGTTGATGTCAACGCGGGAGGTGGAATGAAGGTTGATGTGGATGTAGATGGTAGGATGTTGAGGGAGGCTAACATATTCCTCACCTTTACAGTGAAGGATGTAAAGGCTTCATCAAACAATGGAGCTGCAGAGGGGGGTAGAGGAGGGGTTGGTTGAGGTATTTGAGAGATTATGGTGGTTGGAATTAAGGAAAGGGTAGTGTGTATGTTGGTTATTTGGGTGGAGATTGAGGCGATGGATGCATCTAATGATGTGGTTGGTGGGGTAGGTTGAGGAATTTGGGCAAGTATGGTGGCTGGGAGTGTGGTGAGGGTAGTGGTTATGGTATTGAGTTGGGTGGTGATGGAAGCTATGGCCTCATCGGTCGCAGTTGCCTGGGCCGTGAGGGTAGCAAGGGTGTTCATCAAGGATTGGTTTCGTATGGTGGATATGGTGGATGAGGCATTGTACTTTCTAACTTTACTGCTTTCAGATACAATATATGCTTCTACAAACCGAGGCTGTTCCATGAAGACTTCCGTATACTGACGAACTGACATGTTTTCTTATTCCAGATGAAGGAAATCATCTTCTAACTTTTGTACAACCGCTTCAGGACAATATTGCATCTTAAATTCTACCACAAATTCCTCCCATAACATAGTCTTTAAAGTATTTGGATATGAACTTGATAAAATCTCCCACCAATATAGAGAACTTGACCTCAGTCGAGATACAACAAACATAACTTTATCTTCCTCTGCACTTTACTGATTTGCAGACTTAACTCAACTTCTTTAAGCCAGCACATGGCTTTAACAGGATCACGTTATCTGGAAATTTTAGAAGGTTTACAAGCAAGAAACATCTTGATATCCTCTCCTTTCTCAACTGAGGATGAAGTAAGGGGTACGGGTGTATCTGTTGTCGGTGTACTAGCTCCGGCTTCTTCCTGATAATCTAGATCCCTTACTTCTTTCGGATTATTTTGTGCCAAACGTCCCAACAAACTTACCAAACTTTCTTGAAATTTTCCCAATTCAGCAACCAACATTTCTTGGGTAATAAAACCAGGATCATGAGCATTATTTCTACCTCTTGCTCTAGCTCTTCCACGACCTAACATAGAACTCTCTTGTGCCGATAATTCTTGTTCTATATGAGTTTCTGGTTGAGTATTTCTTCCCCTTCCTTGGCCCCTACTTCGACTTCGTGTTTCGATAGTCATAACATTTTCCGGGTCCTCTTCTCGGTTTATCATTCCTCTTCCCCGACCTCTTCCATGTCAGATAGAAGTCTATCCTGATTGATTAATATTATCTGCCATCTTTTCTTAGTATTCGTATCACTTTAACGTCCTTTCTGTAACAATAAACACACATACGATTATTCACATATCAAAGTATGATAACATGTTTACCCATGGGTCTAATATTTGTAACACACGATTACATCAATCACATGTAATCTAACTTTATCATACTTATTCTCATAATAGGTTCAGCTATAACATATTCACATGTTCATAGTCTCAGTGAAACCTATTATCACATATTCCACACCTCTAGTTTAAGTCTAAGTATGAAGAAAATACTTAGATCCCTTAAACTAAGGCTCTGATACCAACTGTAACAACCCACAATTCTATCCATGATATAAATCACAACAAACACTCATCTATAAACGTAGCTGTGGTATTATAACCCAAAAACTCTGTGTTTACATAACAAGAGAAAATATGGATTAAAAAAACTTTGTCAAGATACAGTACAAACATTTAAATAACACTTCATTACATTTTTCCCTTACCTTTGTCTTGTGGTGATAGATGACCGGCAAAAAAAAATTAGTTCAATAATTGAGCGTTAGACCAAAAGGTCTAGTGAGTGTATCTTTCTCATACAAACAATATATTTCAAAATCTAAGATTTTAACAAACCTGGTTCTTAATATAAAATTTCATCATTCATCAATCACGGTTACACCGCCAGTTCATCTATTGCGGTTGTCAAACATTAAAGATTTTCTCTGAACAACTCTTTTAGTCAGATAAAATATAAAAATTTCCAACACTTTATCAGGATAATTAAGAATCCGGTCAACTCTTTTTGGCCGGATAAGGAATCCGGACGGCATGATAACCGGATGGGAATGCGTATCCGGACGGCGTTATAGCCGCATGAGAACGCGTATCCAGACAACACTATAATCGGACTAAAACGTATCTGGACGTCTCTGGACAGCGCTACAACCGTATCCGGACATCTCCGAATGACCATCATATTCGGACGTCTCTGGATGGTGCTACGACCGTATCCGAACGGCCTTACAGCCGGATGTACTTTTCTCAATTTGAAGCAAAACATTTCTAATACAAAGTTGAATCATAAGCCCAACATAATATATTTGGATACATAAAGCCATAACACTCACCTTGGCTTGAAGATTTGTTTCTGATTCTTTTTCTTTTTACCTTCAGTTCTTTCCAAAGAAGGTATAGTGATGTAATGTTCCAAAAATAGTAAAACTCTCTTCTATTCATATGCACTTGCTATTGCATAGCCGCCTTTTTTTTTCTCATTCCCGTTAAAATAATCCCTCAACTATATACATACACAAGTATATGTAAATACCTTGCTCAATTAAAAATAGTTGATAATATAAGAATCATAGATCGACTCTTTTCAAATTCTTGATTGCTAAACACTAACCCCGAACTTTCCAAAGTAATCTATCTGATCAACTGATTAACGAAACCGAATATTACACCCCATCCTCWTCGAACACGATTTATCCAGACAACACTATCCGGAGAATACTTGAAAGATGACAAACATACTCACCGGTCACCCACTTCCGGATATACTCTCATCAGACAACTCATTGTCCGGATATAGTCCTGATTGGTCAACAATTAGCAATAATAACAATAAACTGACTTAGGCTTTGTCTGGTGAGCATCCTCACTGAACAAGGCCTGTTCGATAACCACTTCAAACTGGTCAATACTTAGTCTCTCAAACATTAAATCCAAACAACACTTGGGCGATGAGTAACTACCTGGACAATACTATGTCCGGTAAAGAGTCTTTATCAGACAACACTATGTCCGAAATAGTCCTCATCAGACAAGGAGTGAAAGAATCAACTCACATACCAGTCAAGTCTTGACCGGTAAGGAGCCCTCATCAGACAGCACACTGTCCGATTACAGGCCTTATCGGTCAATAAATTCATAAGAACATCCACATATATATTCACACATTAGTAGTTCAAGTATGAAATACCAGTATCAAAACCAATATTAAGAATTGTTCTAAAGACTCACCTTTAKGCAAGTTTTGATTTTGAAAGAAGATGAATTACGAACACAAACTGCTTCCACTTTGATTGTAGACCCACTTCCAAAAATGGCAAGTAATACACATAATCTCTCTCTCACTAGTTCTTTCCAAAAATGRTAGAAAACTTTTCTCTTGCACAACTTTCCTTTTAAAACTTTCCTTAACAAGAAAGGCATTTTTTGGGGAAAGAATATAAAAATTCTTTTCTTTTCTTCATCTTACACACCACTTGCACACATATATTTTCATGCATACATACATACTCATAAATATGTGCATGCATAACCCCATGCATGCACATATCATATCCACACACACATATATATATATATATATATACATGCCTAATTTCCATGCATGTCTAACATATAAAACATGCATACACATATGCATAATAACAATCTCATGCATACATACTTTCACACACACACACACACACACACATATATATATATATATGCATATATCCACATAATCAATCAATCACATAAACATTACCTCAGGTGTATAACCAGGACCCAGTTATCACAATCACTTTGTCCGATATCCTCACAATTTTATCCGATGAACATTCTTTCTTGTCCGATAACTTTGATTTTTGTGTCCGATATCTTTGAAGTCATTTCTTGAAAAACTAAAAATAAAGTATCAGAGATTATTTGTGTTTTGTTGAGTTTTGAATCTAATTTTAGTCCATTTTCTGAAAACGATCAAATTTTCAAGTCTTAAAAATGTCAAAGGATATCTTGAGCATAGGTTCAAACTCCAAGCCCCCGGTTCTTGCTGTCAGAGAGTACATGCAATAGAAGGTTCGGGATGGTACATTTTCTAGGCAATAAACATGAAAAGTTAATGGAATCTATCAACAATGGACCATATATTAGTTATATGGATCTACCATAACAGACTTCCACTGATGGAATTGTTGTGCCTGCTTCAAAGAGAAAGAAAGATCTACATTACGATACTGAAACTGAGAAGCAAAGGGTCCTCATTGATAAGAAATCTTTGACATATATGTTTATGGTCATTCCTAATGAACTTTTCAACCGAATTGATAGTAGAGGCTCAACTAAAAAACTCTGGGAAGAGCTTGAGAAGCATATGCTCTGTAGTGAAAGGTCAATCCAGAAAAGGATGAACTAGTGCATCAGTGCTTATGAAGGGTTCAGGAGTCAAGAAAAAAGAAACAATCACTCAATCCTACAATAGGTTCAATGTGATTCTGAATGACCTAAGGAGGAATGGTATTCAGAAGTCAATGTTTGAGTGGAACTCTTTTGCAGTAAATTTGCAAATGAATAAGAACATGTCAGAAGAGGACATACATGATCTGTATAKCATTTTGTACGATCAAGAGAAAACTGTGAGAGAGTTGATATCTGAAAAGAATAAGGTGGTTGACWCCTTAGCTTTGTTGTTAGGGAAGCAAGGTAAGGGTAAATCTGAAGGAAAGAGCTCCAAGTCCTTGAAGACAGAGTTGTCAAAGCAGACTTAAAGTGAATCTTAAGTTGATTCACTTTAAGTCTGATTTGATAACTCTGTCTTCAAGGACTTGGAGCTCTTTCCTTCAGATTTACCCTTACCTTGCTTCCCTAACAACAAAGCTAAGGAGTCAACCACYTTATCAACTTAAGATTCCTCCGCTGATTCTGATGACGATATTYTGGAGTTCTAAAAAAACTTGCTTTGTTGACCAAAAAATTTCAGAAGAGGTTTGGCAAGAAGAAATTTGTGAAATTTGATAAAAGCAAATGGAAGGAGGTCAAGCCCGAGAAGTTTGTAAAAGCCAGASACCAGAGGGAAGTGAAAGCTGAAGATAGCAGATGTTATAACTTTGGAAAKCTTGGTCACTTCATCAAGGATCATCGGTTCAAAAATTTTAAAGACTCAAACTACTATCTCAAGAAGGCTAATCTGGAAAAAGCCCTTGAGGACGGCAAGGCCTTGGTTGCGGAAGAAGAAAGCTGGTTGATCGATTCTTCAGATGATGAAGTTCCTTATTTTACTCAAGTCAATATTTGCTTAATGGCTAGGACTGAAGCTGAAGGCTCATCATCTGAGAACGAATATGAGGTACAAAATTCCTTAAATGTAGAGYTGATAAAAGAAATAGAAAACATGAATGCTGAKTTTAAAATTTTAAAAGATAGATTAAWAGGTGAAAGGAATTTGATGCTTAAATTTAGAGAAGAAAGCTTCGGGTATAAGTGTTTAAGTGAGGGTTTGARGGAAGAGCAAGAAATWYTGAGATCCAAAAAGRCAAAAGTTGAAAATGAATTTGATAGTCCCTTTAAGATCAATCTTCAATAATCTTGTAAGAATCCATGGCAAWCTATGATGAAAATTAAGAACAYTTGAATRAATGTAGAGAGAGAAAGTCAATGCATTCAAAATATGGTCAAACTGTATTTACGTAATCTGATTTACAATTAAGCTCATTCCTCAAATTACAAGGAACTCACCCTTATATAGGGTCAAACTTGAAAGCCACTAGTTAAAGTCAAAGTCAAACTATTCTAAGAAAAGTCAAACACAACGACTTTTATACAATTATAGACAAAATTAACTTTCAAGATGAATACAATTTAACACTGATTTTCAGTCCTAACATTCTCCCCCTTTGTATTCAGACTTGAAAGAATTTGCATGCTTTGAGTCTCGTTTGAACTTTGATGCGTTAAACACACTATGTCTTCTTCAAAACAATCTCCACCTTGAAATCTTCAGACAATCATTTGTTGAGAAAGATCTTCTAACATTCTCCCCTTCGAATGTAGAACCGCAATGATCTTCTCGTTTGACAATATAGATCAGAAACAATAACGATCTTCAGAATTGATCTTCAACAAACTATTGTAAAATTGATCTTCACATTCAACAACTCTCAGACATTGTAGCATTGGAATACTCTTTTGTAATAATCCCCAGTCGCACTCCTTTTAAGTCTTTTGCCGATCTTTGTTGTTACTCCCCCTTGATCTTTATAATAATTCCTCTTATAACGTTCGGAATTGGACATTTCATTCATTATTACATACTCCCCCTTATGATGAAATGAGAATCATGACATTATACACAAGAATGAATGAAATTTTCAGCGAAAACCGTCAATTCATGAAATTATAAGTAGATATTTTCAAATCCACTTATTTAATCTCTTTAGATAAAGAGAATGGAAAGGTAACAACCAATTTCAACGAATGAAATTGTTTTCAATCTTATAAAAAGATTGGCCTATGAGTATAACAGATATACTTAGTACAACGGATGTACTGTATATATGAGACTTTTTGAGGCTCATCTCACCAGATCTTCCATTCAATCATCGATAGCTTAAAAATAGCATATCTATGAATGTTTTGGCAAAATAACATATAAAATGCAAAATTTGTGTAGTGTAGAAAGATAAAGCAGTGTATGCTTCTGTTTAGGCTTAGAAAGATAAACCGTGTCGACTACACAAATTTCTCAGACTCAATTAGTGATCTCAAAGACTTGAAGGGGGGACATATATCCTTTTGATTCAATATCAACTTTCTTCGAATGAGAAATTGATAAATGATGAGCTGTGTGTCCTAAGTGTTATTGAAACACTTATCTGTTGAGAGATAAATAAGTAGCTAGTGGGGTTGTGACAAGAATTGGCCTGGGCTTTGCCTTTTTCAATATTAGTCTCGAAAGAATTGAGAACTAATAGATTATGTGGTATGCCAGGATTTTAGAAGTTTGGAACAGGATTTTCGTATTCTTTTAATCCTGACACAACTCTCATCAATTTTTTTGGCTCACAACAACCACCCCTCTCATTTTCATTTTAATCTCAGCACACAAACCCTTTTGTATATATAGCTCACTCAGATATGGTTGTCCTCATGGGTAGGTTTGTCAGTTCTAACATTCCATTGAGTTATTTTTGATAAGCGCTCAGTCCCTCCTAAAATTTAGCATTATGCATAGTTGATCACAAACAGTTGATCAAAAATTAATATATCAGATAAAGCATAATGATCAGATAAAATTTGATCAAGATATTTGGCTTTAAGCACAATCAATGAAAGAATGATGCGACAACGATCAGATTATTCGGTATGCGAGAGAAATGAATGAAAATCTGTAAGTACGAGTTTACAGATTGAGATTAAAAAAATGAAGTGTATATCAGTCAAGGTAAAAATATCAGAAAAATCAACCTTTGAATACAAACGAGCGTATTATCACCAAAAATGATTTTCTTATAAGAGACGTGATAATAACAGTTTGAAGAATAGTTGAAACAAATATTGGAGTTATGAACGATGAGAAATTACACAAGTAAAATATCAGGAAATACCTATTCAGAAAATGTACTCGTTTCCAAAAAAAAATTATTCACTTCCCAAATACATTTATTTAAAACTTCTAGAGACTCCCCCTAGAAAGTTTATTACACAAATGATTCGATTCAACTCAAAATTTTTAAAAAAATAAGAAAACATGTTTAGCACGGGTCCTAAACTGTGTGTTTAGAAACCACACTCGGTAAAGCACAGGTCGTGAACTGAATTGTTCAGAAACCTTGTTTGGAACATATTACAACTCCCCCTGCATTAGTGTATCACTGATATGATATTCTGATCAGCACAAATTTCACACACTTGCAAAATCAGATCAAATAGATTTTGGTACCCAAATGAATTTGGGTCCTATTTTGTTAGTATCGGGATGGGGTATGTTGTAACTTCCAAACCATCTATTTCTATTAGATGTCTCCTTTTTAGTACTTTTAACAGGTAGATCAGATAAGCAGTAAGAACCATACCAGTCATTATTATTCCTGTTAAATGAATTCCAGCTGTTTTCAAACCAGTTGTTCCCATATCCTCTGTTGATCTTCTTCTTGTTAACAAAATCATTAGTTCCACAATTTGAGCATAGGATTCTTCTCTTGCTGAGACTGGTCAATTGATTAGTAGATCTCACAGTGCAAGGAAGAATAGTGTTAGTTACAACAGATTTATGAGACACAACTGAATCAGCTTTATTAACCCAAACTTGTTTAACTTTTGAAAAATTATTGGGTGATCCAATGACATACCCTTGATAAAACTGATTTGAAGAACGAGATTTGTTCTAGGAAATAGTTGATTTAGGATTGCTTGAATAACTGTTGGATTTAACACCGGAACAGTTATAAAAGCAAGTTTTACACTAAGATTGAGAACCAGTTGAGCTTTCAGCTCTTGAAAAATCTTTTACTTTCTTAAGTAACTGGTCTCTCTCATCAGCAACTAAATCATACTTCTTCTTAAGTTCATATCTCATATTCAATTCAGTTACAAGTTCTGTCTCCAGATCAGACAATTTCTTTGCAGTATCCAAAAACTTACCTTCTAATTCTTTCTTCTATTTATCAAACACTTTCCTTTCTTTCTCAAACTTCTTTCTTTCTTCATCTGAACTTCCCTTATCATTCTCAGAAGCAATGTCAAGCCACTTATTCTTTTCCAGTAAGTTCTTTGGCAATTGCTGCATGTTTCTTGACAGTGTTTTTCTTTTCAAGAACAAATTGTCTTTTCTCTTCATCTAGTGCTTTATGCTTTTGTTCAGCCTCTTTCTTTTCTTTATCAACCTTGGCTTGTTCCAAGATGATAAGTTGTTCAAAATCTGAGATTTGATTCAAAAGAAATTTAGCGTTCAGCTAAAGAAAATTGATCTTATTTTCATAAGATAAGCATTCAGCATCAAATCGTTTCTCTAATTCAATAAATATCTTTTTCTCTTTTTCAAAAACTGTTCTTTCAACATTGAAACTCTTTTCAGCTTCCAAGACCTTTTCTTTTTCTAAGTTCAGTAACTTTCTTAGCTCAATCAGATCACTTTCAGACTTATGAAATTTATCAGTTAAGTCATCGGTCTCAGTATGTTTTCTACCTGGAGAATTTCTTTCAGCTGTAAATTCACTCTGGACATTTTGAAGTTTGTTAAACAGATCTTTATTAGATTTACTCCATGTTTTCAATTCATTAACACAATCTTTTCTTACATCATCCAAAGATTTTTCAAGTTTATTAATCCGATACTTGGAATCGTTCTCAACTCTTTCTAATGCTTCTTTATGCTCTTTTTGTAAATTTGCTATAAATTCCACATTAGCATGATTTTCAGAAAACATGTTTATGTATTTGTATTTATAGTTCACTATACTCTTCTCCAGCTTGGAAATCTGAACTCTCAACTCTTTATTTTCCTTCTCAAGAAAAGCTGCCATTAAAAAGAATTCAAGATTGATCAAATAAAGAATCTATGCAGTTCAAGGAATTGATCAAAGAAATACAATCTGGACAAAAAGAATGTTCAACTAGAATATACTCTGGTCAAGAAAAATATACTCAAAATGTCAATAGACAAAAGAACACATGCAAGGCTCTTAGGAAAAATTAGGCTAGGCTCAAACAAATCATGTTGAGAAAGTGTCTAAATCGCTCAAAGGTGTGCCTAAGCTCAAGTGTATGTTGAAGACTAAGTCTAAATCACTCAAAGCTAAGTTTTAGTCGCTCAAGCTTAAGTCTTAATCGCTCAATGAAGTGCCTAAATCGCTCAAGACTTGTACTAAATCGCTCACAACTTGTTCTAAATCGCTCACAATATGAACTAAATCGCTCATAACATGAACTAAATCGCTCACAACATGAATTAAATTGCTCACAACATGAACTAAATCACCCACAAATCGCTCACAGCTAAGATTAAATTGCTCAAGGTAATGTCTTAATCGCTCAAGCCTAAATCTAACTCGCTCAAGACAATGTTCAAGACTTAGTCTAAATCGCCCAATGAAGTGTCTTACTCGCTCAAGGCTGATTCTTAATCGCTCCAGGGGTGTGAGATGAAGATACTAACTCGCTTAAGTTATGACCGATAACAAACTAAATCGCTCACACTATGACCGATGTAAGGATATCCTAACAATCTTCCCACTTAAATCGGTCATCAAGATGAGTAGAGCCAAGCGATTTATGATAACAAGATCCAATCAAAATGCCATTCAAACTTAGATCAAACCAACAAACAAACACAGAAACTACAAAAACTCATACAAAGATGGATCAAAGTCTATCTTTTTGATGAATTTTAATGAGAACACGAAGAACTTCAAAAATTCATAAAACTAACAAATCTCTTCAAATCTTTACAGTCAATGATCAAATCATGAAATTGTATGAATAACACTGATTCACGACTTAAAACCTTACACAATGATCATCATTTTAACATTCAAACATTCAAAAATGAAAGATTTGAGAAATTTTTTATGAAAAATGTGAAGAACATTCAAGAACAAAATATGAATATGAAGAACACAAGATGAATTTCCAGAAAAATTGTGCAACTTTTAACAATATCTTCAGTCAAATTCACTGCAAATCCGCTCTGATTCCAATTGATAGTCCCTTTGAGATCAATCTTCAATAATCTTGTAAGAATCCATGGCAATCTATGATGAACATTAAGAACACTTGAATGAATGTAGAGAGAGAGTCAATGCATTCAAAATATGGTCAAACTGTATTTACATAATATGATTTACAATTAAGCTCATTCCTCAAATTACAAGGAAATCACCCTTTATATAGGGTCAAACTTGAAAGCCACTAGTCAAAGTCAAAGTCAAACTATTCTAAGAAAAGTCAAACACAATGACTTTTATATAATTATAGACAAAATTAACTTTCAAGACAATTTAACACTGATTTTCAGTCATAACAGAATTTTTGTTACTTAAAAAGAGGCTGGGTGAAGTAGAATGTGAGCACGATAATATTCAATTAAAATTTGATGTGACTTTTACTAAAAGATTGAATTAATGTGATAAAAGAAAAATAGTTGGAAGACATTAACTATAAAAGAGGCCAATCTGAAAAGACGCTAAACATTTTGACAAAAAACCCCAAAGATATCAGATTTTGTAATCCTCAAATGGGTCTGGGTTATTCTGAAAACGATACTTTAAAAAAGGCCCCTAAATCTTGGTATGATTTTGATAAATGGGGGTCAGCCAAATTTGCAATTCCTACTGTAAAATGAAATCTTTGTCAAGTCAGATTCTAAATCACCTTTTTTTTGACAAAGAAGGTAATGATAAAACTGATGAAGATTTTTCAGAAAAATCAAAGTATAAATCAGTTGGGTTGAAATATGATGATCTCTGTTCAAGTTATGAAACTAGAGAAGTCATTTTTTCACATACTAAGCCCGATTCTTTATACCCAACTGAAATTTTTTAAAAGAAAACTTCATCTGTTTTTGAATCATCTCCAGACAATTCTAAAACACTTTCCGAGTTTGTTGAATCAATGTAACACCCCATACAACACATTTCATGTAACACATACTTCATACAGAAGAAATACATGTTTATACACCATTCAGGTTCTTTAGTACAAGAAATTACCATACCGAATACATGTCTCAAAATTTCAAAATACATTTCTTGTACTATTCAACGTTCATTAATCAAAACTATACATTAGAGACAAATCTTTATGTAGAAATGCATATAGGAAAATATCACATTTTTCCCTTTTCTTTATTGTCTGTACCTCCTACAATACATATTTAAAATCACAAAACGAGGGCTAGACCGAAAGGTCTAGTGAGTTACCCTATTTATGTTATTGCAGGGTGAAATCACAAAAACTTTGTATACAAATAACCTTTTCATATATATAACAAATATATGAACAAATAGGAACATATTACCAGTACCTTTCCACTTTTCAAACCAAGTATTCAGCTTAATCAAATAACATACCTTCGAACCAACCAGGTTTCATATAATGCCAATTTTAAACCTTTTCTAATCAACAAGGTTTATTTAAAGTTTCAGGCCAAACCTGTTATTTTCTTCTCAATAACATCTAGACTATGATTTCCAATAAGAACCTTGATCCTAAATCTTTAAATCACAAAGAAATAAGGATTCCAGACCACAGTAGTCTTAAGGGATATAATAGAAAGAGTTATATCATACAACACACATACAAATGCCACTCTTATATCCAAATGTACACCTCTCTTTGATATGCCACCCTTATCCCATGATACACCACTCCTTGATATGCGACTCTTATCCCATGGTACACCTCTCCTTGATATGCCTCCCTAACATTTCACAAAAATAATTCCAAATAGACCGCAGTCAAATGGAATTATTATCAGTTCAAAATTATCTTTATCAAAATTCCTATGTTATGATAAATAACAATTTTTATCAATCGTGCTGTCACACCCCGCTAAAGCGGAAACACGAGGTATGRYAGRDAAAGTCTCATAGCAATAGAATATACACAACACCACCGTACATTAAAATTTCATTACATCACCATCATATGTTTACAATCCCAAAATGACATGTTTGTGAAATATAAAATAACAAAAACTTCGAAGGTGATGATCAAAA
>NW_020201490.1:23023-23411 GCF_001531365.2 Cynara cardunculus var. scolymus
AGTAAGTCTTTTACTTACTCGCAACACTTTCAAACGAGAAATACTTTTAACGAGGCACAATGTACACCAAGAAACTTTTAAGTGATGGGCCACTACTAAACCTGCGACACTACGCCCTTTTATACCGAACTACCTCAGCGGTGGTGTTTAAACCACATGTGTAGAACCCGTGTTTTASAGAAATGCACCCCTACTCGTCAGTAAAAGGTGGGGTTGTCAATCCAAATAGCGCTATCCATTAAACTACCGGCTCATACGAGTTAATAGTAGTGTAACCAGTGGRACTTTTTCATTAACCCAAACACAACCTTAACCAGCGTACAAAGTGTTAGAGCTCGTATTCACAATTTCATTTCAAAGCATATTTCATAAAATCAATTTGTATCCA
>NW_020201490.1:25479-27071 GCF_001531365.2 Cynara cardunculus var. scolymus
TTTCTCAACTAAACTAATCTAACTAACTCCTAATCTATAAAATAACTTCAATAATACTAATATAATCTTAATAATAGCTAACCTGGGATTTCGAATTTCCGGATGTCACACGTGCACAAGGCATATTACAAATCCGGTCAACATAGGCTTGGCCGGACTTCATCTTCGGTCAAGTCTTGGCTGGTTTACCAAATCCGTACAACATATCGCCTTAAGGCTTGTCCAATTTAACACTTAGAATAAATTCCAACACTTTTGTCCGGATAGCAAGTCCGGACAACACTATCCTCTTTTGTCCGGATTTAAAATAATCCGTTCAATATTTTAGTTGTATTCCTACTTCTCCGTTCAAAATGTTAACATACTCATCATTCATAAATCGCTCAATGCTTGACCGGTTTAAAACTAAACCGCTTATGTCTTGTCCGGTTTAGGGCTTAATCGCCCAACCCTTGTCAGGTTTAAGACTTAAACCGCTTAATACTTATCCGGTTTAAGACTAATCTGGACAACACTCCTATGGTTTAAACTTCCAACCATACGAGAAGATTTTATACAACTAGTTATGCGTTCCAAAGAGAAGTTTAAGCATTTAAAACCACTCACCATTAAAATCTATTTTAGAAATAAGATTGAACACAACTTGAATCCGCTTGATTCCAATCAAAAGCGATCCGGTTACCACCACTTCTTCTTAAATCGCGCACTCTCTTTCCAAAAATGGCAAGAAGAATGTGAAGGAGGGTTAACCTCCCTTTTATACCTTTCTACAAAGGGATATGGCGGCTAAACTGCTTACTCATGCATGCCTTCACATGTATACAAACACACAAACAAATATATATGTATATATTCGTATATATATACACACACTCATTCACACATATCATGCATATATCCATTCATGTACATATATATACCTATGCATAAAATTTCATATACTCACATGATCAAATATAACAATTTATCATGCTGTCACATAAACATTTAACAAATAAGCACATATTAATTACCTTGGGTGATAACCAGGGTTCAGTTATCAGCTTACTGTCAATTATAGCTTCCAGTGTTTCCACAAAGTTCAGCTTAGTGTCTAATTTAATCTCTGGCATCGGTATAGCTAGACTCGGATCAGCCAAACATTTTCGCAGATTCGATACATGGAAAGTGTTGTGAATCAGACTTAGCTCTTCTGGAAGCTCTAACTGATATGCTACTAGTCCAATTCGCTTACATATTCTGAACGGTCCCACATACCTCTGTAATAGTCTGGTTATTATTTTAAATATATATATATATATATGTTATGTATATATGTTTGGATATGTGTGTGTATACTATTTTAAATAAAGAAAAGAGGGGGAGTCAGCTATTGAGCCGCCCCTCACATCCTTTTGTGGTTGGGTATATATATATATAATTTGTGAAGAAAAACACACACAACACATACCATATTTAGAAACATCTCTGAGAATTTGAAGAAACTGCACAAGAAGAAGAAGAATCCGAAGGCTTTGATTTTTGACTTCTAAAAGGTGAGTGTATAAAGAGCTTTGGATATGAATTGCTTACATACAGTTTGATAAACATTT
>NW_020201490.1:30520-32061 GCF_001531365.2 Cynara cardunculus var. scolymus
TATCTGGATAAATTTGTGATTGTTTTCATTGATGATATTATGATATATTCCCGATCAGAAGAAGAACATGTACATCATTTGAGATTAATTCTGGAATTATTGAAACAAGAGAAATTGTATGCTAAAATGTCAAAGTGTGAATTTTGGCTGCGAGAAGTTCAATTTCTAGGGCATGTTATCTCAGAAAATGGGATTAAAGTGGATCCAATCAAGATTGAAGCTATTGAGAAGTGGGAAATTCCTAAGACTCCAACAGAAGTTAGAAGTTTTCTGGGCTTGGCTAGGTAGTATCGTAAGTTTATACAGGATTTTTCTCGTATTGCTACTCCGTTAACGAAGTTGACCAAAAATAATGTGAAATATGAGTGGGATGAAGCACAAGCTCGGGCCTTTCAGATGTTAAAAGATAAACTGTGTAGTGCACCAATTCTATCTTTACCAGATGGAGCGGAAGATTTTGTGGTATATAGTGATGCGTCAAAGATGGGTTTGGGATGTGTACTAATGCAACGTGGAAAGGTAATAGCTTATGCTTCCAGACAGTTGAAAGATCATGAAAGACAGTATCCTACTCACGATATAGAGTTAGCGGCAGTAGTGTTTGCTTTGAAGATATGGAGACATTATTTGTATGGAACGAAGTGCCAAATATTCACATATCATAAGAGCTTGCAACATCTATTCCATCAGAAAGATCTGAATATGCGACAGAGAAGATGGTTGGAATTGGTGAGTGATTATGATTGTGAGATTTTGTATCATCCAGGCAAAGCAAATGTAGTAGCCGATGCGTTAAGTCGACAAGAGAAAAGTGGAACGATCAAAGCCACAGCTTTACGAGTTGAGTTATTACCCAGTATTCAAGATGAGTTACAAGAATTTCAACATGAGGCAATAAAAGAGGATAAGATCAAACGTGAAAGATTGGGTGGATTAATATCCGATTTGGTTAGAGATGACACAGAATTTTGGAAATTTCAGAACAGAATTTGGGTACCATGTTATGATGATCTCAGAAAGCGTATCTTGAATGAAGCACATCAGTCACGTTTTGCGATACATCCAGGTACAAATAAAATGTATCGGGATTTGAGACAACATTATTGGTGGCCAGGTATGAAGAAAGACATTGCTAAACATGTTGAACAATGCTTGACATGTCTTCAAGTAAAGATTGAACACCAACGTCCTTATGGTAAATTGAAATCTTTAGAAATTCCGGTTTGAAAATGGGATCATATTACTATGGATTTCATAACCAAATTGCCRAGAACATCGAAAGGGTATGATGCTATATGGGTGATAGTAGATCGATTATCTAAATTTGCACACTTCTTACCTATGAAAGAGTCATATTCGATGGAAAGATTGGCAAAGTTGTATTTTGATGAGATAGTAACACGACATGGTGTTCCGTTATCAATTGTTTCTGATAGAGATAGTCGTTTCACCTCTATGTTTTGGAAGAGTTTTCAGAGAGAAATGGGTTCACAAATTAAGCTAAGTACAGCTTATCATCCTCAAACTGATGGACAGAGTGA
>NW_020201490.1:33026-37286 GCF_001531365.2 Cynara cardunculus var. scolymus
AATTTGAAGAAACTGCACAAGAAGAAGAAGATTTCCTAAGGCTTTGATTTTTGACTTCTAAAAGGTGAGTGTATWAAGAGCTTTGGATATGAATTGCTTACATACAGTTTGATAAGCATTTAGAATTGGTTTTCATGAATTTTGTTACATTTTATGAGAAGTTCTTGTTTAAACCGTTCAAGAGTTGTCCGGATTATAATCCGGACAATTAAACCGCTTGTGCCTTGATCGGATATTCATCTAAACCGGCCAAGAGGTGACCGGATATTCATCTAAACCGGCCAAGAGGTGATCAGTTTACTTCTAAACCGCTCAAGTGTTCTACGGTGTATTGAACGGATATTTATAAACCAGTCAATGGTTGGGCCATGTATTGTCCGGACAAAGGAGTTAGTTTATGATTAAAGTATATTGACCGGATATCTAATCCGATTATCAAAGATGGCGGTGTAACCGCAAGAGTGATATAATGGCAGTGTAACCGTGAGTGAGAAAGAGATATGAGATTGTAATGGTAGTGTAACCGTGAGAAACATAAATATGATATGTTTCGGAACAGGTTTGATTCTAAACTGATTGTTTGCAATGTATATTGTTATATGAGATTACACACTCACTAGACCTTTTGGTCTAACGCTCAGATGTTGGACTAACTTGTTTTGCAGATCAGCGTATGTTGAAAGATAAAGGCAAGGGAAAAGTCTGAATGATGATAATAGTTTACTTGTTTATGTTTTAAGGATACATTTTGATAGTCTATGTTTTGTAATGATACTATTTAGTATTATGAGTATGATGATGTGAATTTTATGTATATGGAATATGAGGGTTGTTACATATATAGAATATGAGGGTTGTTACAACCTCGGACTGAGCTTTCCTTTCTTTCCAAATCTGACAACACTCTTCCATGGCGAAACTTTCAACATCACAAAATCACCTACACTAAACTCAATTGGCTTTCGATGATTATCAGCATAACTTTTCTGGCGATCTTGTGCTGTTTTGATTCTTTCGCAGATCTGTTCGATCTTCTCAGAAATTTTTTGAACAATTTTAGGACCCTTCAACTTTCTTTCTCCTACCTCATTCCAACATAACGGTGTTCTGCATTTACGTCCATACAATACCTCATATGGTGCCGCTTGGATGCTGGAATGGTAACTGTTATTATATGCAAACTCTATTAATGGTAAGTGATTTTCCCACGATCCCCCAAAGTCAATGATATAACTTCTTAACATGTCTTCGAGAGTCTGGATAGTTCTTTCACTCTGCCCGTCAGTTTGCGGATGATAAGCTGTACTTAATCGGATTTCAGACCCCAAAGCTTTCTGCAACCCTTCCCAGAATTTTGAAGTAAACCGACTATCTCTATCAGAGATAATAGATAATGGAACACCGTGCCTGGTTACAATTTCTTTAATGTAAATCTGTGCTAGCTTTTCTAAAGATTAATTCTTTCACATTGGTAGAAAATGCGCAGATTTAGATAGACGATCCACAATTACCCATATTGCGTCATACCCCTTTGAAGTTCGAGGTAATTTTCATGACAAAATCTATTGTAATGTGATCCCATTTCCATACAGGTATCTCTACAGATTGAAGACTTCCATACGGCTTATGATGTTCAATATTAACCTGTAAACATGTCAGACCCTGTTCCACATATTTAGCTATGTCTTTCTTCAATCCGGGCCACCAATAAAAACGTTTCAAATCTTTATACATCTTATTGGTGCCTGGATGAATAGAGTATCAAGACTTATGGATTTCATTCAATATAGTGTTTTGGATATTTCCAAAACATGTTACCCAAATTCACCCTTGAAAACACATTAGTCCTTCGTCATTCTGTTCCAAGGTTGAAATCATCTTACCCAACATTTTTGTCTTAACAAATTCTTCTTTCACAGCTTCTTGTTGACATTTCTAAATTTCCTTACGTATATCAGGGATCAAGTTCATTCTCAATGCCATAGCTTTAATGGTTCCACTCTTTTCTTTCCTGCTCAAAGCGTCAGCCACCACGTTAGCTTTTCCCGGGTGGTAAAGGATTTCACAATCATAGTCATTAACCAGTTCAATCCATTGACGCTGGCTTGAATGGTTACCATGAATATTTCTTAATTCTTTTTAGAGTGACCGATCTGGTCTCAATCGATGTGGGCCTTTCCCTTCTGCGTTGGGAGCTTGCTTGAGTGCTCACTCTTTCTTTATTTTATGGGGAGAACCGCATCTATTCAAAGTAAATGTTTTAGCCTCGCATATTTAATTCTTTCTGGCTGAACAAATGTTGCAAACTTTTATGATCATTATAAATCTAACATTTTGTTCCCAGAAGATAGTGTCTCCAGATTTTCAGAGCAGTATCGATTAGCTGGGGAACTTCTGGACAGATGGCCTGCTTCACCACATTTATAACACTTTCTTGGGTCTGTCTTACACTCGCCCGGATGTATCTATCGGCATTGCGTGCAAACTTTCTCACCGACCTTCTGCTCGAGTTTGTTATCATATCTTACCATTTTCGGCCCTCGAAAAGATGAAGGCCCCTCCCACCTTCTCTTTTCTACAACTTTTCCTTTTGGTTGTCGGTTCTTATTACGTTCGGTCACCTCGGCCACATCTACTATTAACGAAAAGGTATTGGGGTTCATAGCAATAACAAACTCTCTGATTGAGGGTTTTAATCCCCAAATGTACCTTTCTATCTTCCTGGATTATGTTGAAACATAGTGTTCAGCAAATCGAGAGTATTCAATAAATTTCTCAGTATACTCCCGAACTGTTCCATTTCCTTGTTCTAGCTTCAAGAAATCTTCTTCCATTTGTCTCACTGCAGTTTTAGGACAAAACTGATTCTTGAATTGTTCCACAAATTATGTCCAAAAAAATGTCTGTAAAACATCTGTTCTAACCGATGACTCAACTTCCCACCAGAATAAAGCATTTGATTTTAGGACTGAAACAGCAAATCAAACTTTATCTGTTTTCGGACACCGAATGGTGTTGAACACAGATTACATTTCTTTGATCCAGCACGCGGCTTTCACTGGATCTCTTTCTCTAGAGAATGTTGGTGGCTTACATGCCAAAAACATTTTAATATCTCCCTATTGTGAGTAACTGGCATCGAGGGATGAACTTTTATTCTTCTTGTTTCTTCAGCCAGCATATCCTTGGTTATGTATTCAGGTTGTGGCACCGATCTTTCCTATACATTCCCAGAATGGGATTCTTCATGTTCAGAATGAACTTCGGTCCGGCCTCTTCCCTGTGATTGACTTCTTCCTCTACCTCGTCCCCTTGCTCTTCCCCATCCTCCATTTCCGGACGTGCTAGTCTGATGATTTACGGGTGATTCTTCCCTTTCCTCATATTCTGGACGAGTCACTCTTTCAGATCTTCGGGTTCGGCTAGACATCTGTAGAATTTAGTGTTAATAATCACGTATTCACATTCCTAAATATAATGAAGTATTCAAGTTCAGATGTGTACCTGTAAATTCATAATTACACTGGCCAGATGTAATTAAAATTTACCTTACACACTGTTCTTTCAACCCATCATATTTATTTTCAATGGAGCTAACTATGTCCGGGACCCTTAACATGCAATAAAACAGTTTAAGTCTAGGTATCATGATGTTAAATACCTAAATCCCTTAAACTCAGGCTCTGATACCACTTTTGTAACACCCCATACAACATATTGCATGTAACACATACTTCATATAGAAGACATAGATGTTTATACACCATTCAGGTCCCTTAGTACTAGAAATTACCATACAGAATACATGTCTCAAAAATGCAAAATACATTTCTTGTATTATTCAACGTTCATTAATGAAAACATACATTAGAGACAAATCTTTATGTAGAAATGCATATAGGAAAATATCACATTTTTCCCTTTCCTTTACTGTCTGTACCTCTTGCAATACATATTTAAAATCACAAAACGAGGGTTAGACCGAAAGATCTAGTGAGTTACCCTATTTATGTTAATGCAGGGTGAAATCACCAAAACTTTGTATACAAATAAACTTTTCATATATATATAACAAATATATGAACAAACAGGAACATATTACCAGTACCTTTCCACTTTCCAAACCCAATATTTAGCTTAATCAAATAACATACCTTTGAACCAACCAGGTTTCATATAATACCACTTTTAAACCTTTTTTAATCAACAAGGTTTATTTAAAGTTTCAGGCCAAACCTGTTATTTTCTCCTCAATAACAT
>NW_020201490.1:37496-39035 GCF_001531365.2 Cynara cardunculus var. scolymus
AAGAGTTATATCATACAACACACATACAAATGCCACCCTTATATCCAAATGTACACCTCTCCTTGATATGCCACCCTTATCCCATGATACACCTCTCCTTGATATGCGACTCTTATCCCATGGTACACCTCTCCTTGATATGCCACCCTTATTTCCTCATCAAAACATTTCACAAAAATAATTCCAAATAGGCCGTAGTCAAATGGAATTATTATCAGTTCAGAATTATCTTTATCAAAATTCCCATTTTATGATAAATAACAATTTTTATCAATCGTGCACAAGGCATATTACAAATATGGTCAATATAGGCTTGGTCGGACTTCATCTCCGGTCAAGTCTTGGTCGGTTTACCAAATCCGGACAACATATCGCCCTTAGGCTTGTCCGATTTAACACTTAGAATAGATTCCAACACTTTTGTCTGGATAACAAGTCCTATCCTCTTTTGTCCTTATTTAAAATAATTCGGTCAACATTTTAGTCGTATTCCTAATTCTCCGTTCAAAATGTTAACATACTCATCATTCATAAATCGCTCAATGCTTAACCGGTTTAAAACTAAACAGGTTATGTATTGTCCGATTTAGGGCTTAATCGCCCACCCTTGTCCAGTTTAAGACTTAAACAACTCAATAATTCTCCGTTTTAAAACTAATCCGGACAACACTCATACGCTTTAAACTTCCAACCATACGAGAAGATTTTATACAACTAGTTATGCGTTCCAAAGAGAAGTTTAAGCATTTAAAACCACTCACCTTTAAAATCTTTTTTAGAAATAAGGTTGAACACAACTTGAATCCGCTTGATTCCAATCAAAAGCAATCCGGTCACCACCACTTCTTCTTAAATCACACACTGTCTTTCCAAAATTGGCACGAAGAATGTGAAGGAGGGTTAACCTCCCTTTTATACCTTTCTACAAAGGGATATGGCGGCTAAACCGTCTACTCATGCATGCGTTCACATGTATACAAACATACAAACATATATATATATATATATATATATACACAGTCATTCACATATATCATGCATATATCCATTCATGTACATATATATACCTATGCATAAAATTTCATATACTCACATGATCAAAGATAACAATTTATCATGCTGTCACATAAACATTTAACAAATAAGCACATATTAATTACCTCGGGTGATAACCAGGGTCCAGTTATCACAATCAATGACTCTTGAAACGTTTAAAAATCTTTTAAATGAGTCTAATTTGGAAACAGAGGTGGTTTATGACTCTAATAAGATAGAAGAGATTACTGATCCAGACTGGAAAGTGCATTGTAACCCAGAATTTGATTCAAACTTGAAAATATCTGTTTTTTAAAAACAAATTTATGATCTTGAAGAGGAACTTAGAGCTGAAAAGGATATACAACTTAAATCTCAAAATGATTTTCTGACCAAATCAAATGAATTTGAAAGTAAAATTTCTGAGTTGACCATGCTTGTTGTTTGCAAAGGCAATTTGCGTGTGTCTAATTTGAAAAAGATTTCTAATTTGGAAAAAGAGTT
>NW_020201490.1:40400-41800 GCF_001531365.2 Cynara cardunculus var. scolymus
AATGAGAAATTGATAGATGATGAGCTGCGTGCCCCAAGTGTTATTGAAACACTTATCTGTTGAGAGATAAATGAGTAGTTGGAGGGGTTGTGACAAGAATTGGCTTGGGCTTTGCCTTTTTCAATATTATTCTCCAAAGAATCGAGAACTTATAGATTATGTGGTATGCGCGGATTTTAAAAGTTTAGAACAAGATTTTCGTATTCTTTTAATCCTGACACAACTCTCATCAATTCTTTTAGCTCACAACAACTACCCCTCTCATTTTCATTTTAATCTCGGCACACAAACCCTTTTTGATTTAATGCTCACTCAGATATGGTTGTCCTCTTGGGTAGGTCTGTCGGTTCTGACATTCCATAGAGGTATTTCTGATAAGTACTTAGTCCCTCCTAAAATAGTATGCTCAGTTGATCACAATGGTTGATCAAAATATTATTTCTTTAAAGTACAATGATCAGATAAAAATTGATCAAGAAATTTGGCTTTAAGCACAATTAACGAAAGAATGATGCGACAAAGATCAGATTATTCGATATGTGAGAGAAATAAATGAAGATCTGTAAGAACAAGTTTACAGATTCTGATATTAAAAAAATATTGAATGTATATCAATCAACGAACAAAAATATCAGAATACAAACTTTGATTACAAAAGAGCATATTATCACCGAAAATGATTTTCTTATAAGAGACGTGATAATATCAGTTTGAAGAATAGCTGAAACAAGTATTGGAGTTATGTACGACGAGAAATCATACAAGTAAAATCTCAGGAAATACCTGTTCAGAGAATGTACTCGTTTCCCAAAAAAAATATTTTTCAAAAAAACATTTATTAAACTTTCTAGAAACTCCCCCTAGAAAGTAGATTATTGTAATGATTCAGTTAAGCTCAAAAAAATAAAAATTTTGAAGAAAATATTTTAAGTACGGGTTCTATACTGTGTGTTTATAAACCACACTCGGTAAAACACGGGTCCTGAACTGAAATGTTCAGAAGCCTCATTTATAATAAATTACAACTCCCCTTGCATTGGTGTATCACTGAAATGATATTCTGATCAGCACAAAATTGATACACCTGTAAAACCAGATTAAGTAGATTTTGGTACCCAAACGAACTTGGGTCCTATTTTGTTAGTATTGGGTTGGGGTATGTTGAAATTTCCATACCATTTATTTCTATAAGATATTTTCTTTTCAGCACTATTAACAGGATGATTATATACATAATATGATCCATGCCAGTTATTATAATCATACCTGTTCTTACCTTTCCAATTGTTCTGATAGCGGTTATCTCCATGCCACCTGTTGAACCTTTTGTTATTGACAAAATTATTGGTTCTGCATGTTGAGCACATAATTCTTCTCTTGCTAAGATTGATCAGATCATT
>NW_020201490.1:42279-48417 GCF_001531365.2 Cynara cardunculus var. scolymus
ACCTTCTAACTCCTTCTGTAGCATTTCAAACTTTTTCTTCTGGTTTATTAACTCTCGTTTCTCTTCATCTGAGCTACTCTTTTCATTCTCCGAAGAGATGTCAAGCCACTTTTTCTTATTTGCATGCTCTTTAGCAATTGTTGTATACTTCTTTGAAGTATTCAAGGGCAAATTGCTTTTTCTCTTCGTCTAAAGCCTTCTGCTTTAGATCAATGCTTTCAGATAATTTCTGTAATTGACAGTCTTCGGAGATGTCTTTCTTTTCTTTATCATTCTTGGCTCGTTCCAAGATGATTAGCTGCTCAAAATCCGAAATTTGCTTTTAACAGCATCTTTGCGTTCAGCTCGAGAGAGTTTATCTTTTTCTCGTAAGATACACGTTCAGCTCCAAATCTTCTTTCAACTTCAATAAATCTCTTCTTCTCTTTCTCAAACTATGTTCTTTCAACATTCAAACGCTTTTCTGCTTTCAGAAATTTCTCTTTCTCTAAATCCAGTAACTTCTTTAACTCACTCAGATCATTCTCAGACTTATGAAATTTCTCATTTAAATCCTCTGTTTCTGTATTATTCCTTGAAGAGTTTTTCTCAATTGAAAGTGCACTTTTAACCTCTTGGAGTTTATTGAAAAGATCTTTATTAGATTTACTCCAAGTCTTCAAATCCTCATCATAATCTTTTGTTACAGAGCTGAGAGTGTTCTATAACTTTTCAATCTTGTATATGAAATCGTTTTCAATATGTTCACATTGTTCTTTATGCTCCCTTTTCAAATCGTTAATGAACTCCACATTCGCATGATTTTCATAAAACATATTATGATATTTCTCCTTATAACTATGTAAGCTCTTTTCCACCTCTGTTACTTTCTCTTTCAAAACTTTATTCTCTCTCTCCCATGAAACTGCCATTTTAAAAAAATAAGATTGATCAGATATAGAATCTAATGCAATGAAATCAGTAAATGAAACCAAGAACAGTTAAGCTCAAAAAGAATAACAGAAAAAAACACTAAAAACTTATGAGAAATTAGAAAAACGATGAAAAACTGTCAAAAATCAGTAAAAACAGTCAAAACTGTTGAAAACTGTTAAAAACAGTTAAAGACAGTTAAAACTGATGAAAAAACAATTTATGCGACGGAAAATAGTTCAACGATTCTCAACCAGTTAAAACAAAGACAAAAACAAATAAACTATGATCCAAAATTACAATCTAAACAAAAATTTAAAACTCAAATACAAAATACAACAATTATAAGCCCAAAAAAATGTCCATGTCTAAAACAACAGAAATTTTTACAATTACAACCCAAACAAACAATAAAATTGACTGCCTTTAGACCCAAAAACACTTTCCCTCCTCTGCTTTTGACTGCAATATGCTCTTAGTATGCTTTTAGTATCCACTTCCTCTTAGTATGCTTTGTATGCTGTACTGCATGATCAACTAAATCACCTGCTGTACGTTGCTAAACCTGTCAAAACAAAACAACAAATCGATAACCAGCTCACTGCACAGTCTTCTAAAACAGACAACTCACAGCTCAAACTAATTCACACAAAGCATAGCTATAACTTGCTCAAAGTTTAATCCTCTCAAGGAGTGATTTAAATAGCACAAAACAACTCAAAAAAATTGATTAAATCAATCAAGATGTTGTTATAGCACACTCAAGATACTAAGCTCTAAACCGCTCAACCTATGTAATTAAATCACTCTGTCCAATCCGTTCAACAACCAACTACTAATCCGGTCAAAGCAACTTCAAGTCTGATCAACACTGGTTCCTTATACAGTCAATATCGCTCAAGCTATGCTGCTCATTCGCTCACTTCATGAGACTCGGAATCTGCTACTATAAGTACACTCAACATCCGCTCAAGACAGCTTCTTGGTGATGGAATTGGCCCTGAAGATATCTATAAAATGTTGTTCAACGTGCTTTGGTTGCTAGGGATTACCATGAAACTGTTGCACAGTGCATAGCTAAAGGTGGTTGCATTGATGGTGAAGATGTGAGACTGTCTGTGACCGATCTGCTTATGATACTGATCAGAACTGTATGCTTCTCTTTGTATCTTCAAAACCAACCTCCTATCAGTCTGCTATAGTTCCTCATAAGCTATGGTTGTGTCAGGTCTGCTGTCAACAAGCTTTAGATAGCAAAGATTAAAAAACAACCACTAAATCAAATTACAGAATCTGATTCTTCAACCTACTGTTTGTCCCTCTGTGTTCAATTAAGTGAATTAAATTACAGAAGATTCACACTAACATGATTTTCCCTGTTGAAAAATGATAGAGCCCTTGAAAGAGAAATTCCTGTATTTCACGCTTGAAACCTCCATACAAGGAACCATTAAGGCATCTTAAAACAGTTACACAAGGCTGTATAACAGAAGGGTCTTCAAAGTATGAACGATCAATCTGAAGAGCCTTCAAAATGTATAATTCAACATCATGCCTACCGGCTGCATATGTAGACTTTAATGTTTGATCAAATTGAAGTTCTTCTACAATCTGGTTACGAATTCTGTTTCTAATTAGAGATGTTCCCTTCACCTTCAATTATTTTCAGCCTCTTGGAGGATGATGATGGTATTGCGAGAAGATCTTCAAGTGTCCTGTAAGTTTAAACAACTCTTCAAGTATCCTGTAATTCAAGAACAGAAACCAATCAACTCAAAGATGGAACTCAAACCCTTTCTTTGCTTCTGGTCGAACTCTTCAACGTGCTTCACACTTCCAGAATCTCAAAATCAAACAGCTTGTAAACCAGCTATTTATGCCCTGTAAACCCTAGTCTGCTTGAGCAATATTACTTTGTTCGATTTAGAAACAAGATGAGCAATTAATCGCTCAAACAGTCACTCAAGCCTAAACTTAAATCGCTCACACAATCAACTAAATCGCTCACTCCTAAAACTAAATCGCTCATTTATCCCCTCAAAGGGTCAGCGATTTAAGTTTAAATCGGAGAAGGGCTATACGATTTACCAAGAATCCGATTAAGCCTCAATCGATATACCAAGAATCCGATTGAAGAGATACGTCTGTGAACAATGGAGTGATGAACCTGAGCGATGAAGGTAGAAACCAGAGAAGGAATTGTCCAATTTAGATGAATCAGTTGAACGATTTATGAATCCGATAGAATCTAGCTAAGGAATTAAACGATTTAGAAATCCAGTCAATGAGATTGAATGATTTATCAGTCCGATCAAAGTCCGGTCAAGGGGTGTACGAATCCGGTCACTACTCCGCTGAAATGGTGTGTGATTTAGCCTAAACCGGAGAAGCAGTGAGCGATTTACTGACTGATTTACCAAATCGGATGAACTGAGCTGTTGAATCCGTGCGATTTACCTGCGATGAAGACTGTGATGAAGAACTTTTGTGATGAATTTGATTCAAGATATTGAAAGAATGGGCTAGAGGTTGGGCCTAAACAGAATGGGCTGAGCGATGTCACAAAAATATTAACAAAACATTTAACAAACTGGATCAAACACATTGATATTTAAAAAAAATTAAGAGCACGAAAAAAATTTAAAAACACAAAATCGATCAAATCTTGAAATGGAATGATTAAAACACAAAACTTTGTGTTTAACAAAGATTCACAACACAATTACGAGCAGTTTGATCATGATTTTAACACAAAAACACACAAAATTTTAAACTTTTCGGATCAAACTTAAAAAAAAATATAAGAACACGAAGAAAAAAAATATTCCAGAAAATAATCTTCGAAAATTCTTCAAAATCTCTGATTTCTTCTGTTTATTTCTTGCACAACTTGCTTTGATACCAATTGTGATTCCCTAACAATGATCAATCTTCAATCTTCAAGTAATAATCCATGGCAGATTTGTTGAACTTGTAAGAACACAATGAGAGGAGAGATGAGAGTAAAAGTGACAAGTCAAGATCTATTTCTTACGTATGAGATTTTACAATTGAGCTCCTCTCTACAAATACAAGACTTTACCTTTTATATAGGGTCAAACATTAAAGACCTAGTCAAAGTCAAACTTTATAGAAAAGTCAAACATGATGACTTTTACAATTATAGACAATATTTAACTTTCAAGACGAATACAATTTGATACTGATTTTCAGTCCTAACAAGAGTTGAGTTTGTGTTTTGATGATCATATTCAACTTATGAGTAAAACCATTAAGCTTGAGGAAGATCTCAAAACACCTACAAGATCAGTTGCCAAAATTTTAGAAGATGTTCAAATTGTCTCAATTTCAAAAACAATTGTTATTGATAATATGAATCTTTCTGAAAAAAAAATCAAAAATGAGAGGCTTCTAATTGTAAAACTGAAAATGTTTCTAAGGTTTCTCCCAAAGCCGTCAAATTTGTTTTGAATGCTAAATATGTTAAATATGAATCATTATCTGCTAAGCGCTCTACTAACGCAAAATCATTTTCTATGGCAGAATTACTAAAGATCGATAAAGACTGCAAGAGGAAGTCTTTACAAAAGAATGAGAAAAATGTTTTTATTAATTCTTCTTCTGTAAAGAATGTTTCTGTTTAAAAAATTTGTTGCAATTGTAAATTTGTGAAGCCAAAATGTTATATGGATTCTGATTTAAGAATGTTAAAAAAAGTTCACATTCAGATCTTTTATCTGTTGCAAAATGTCATCTACATTGCAATAATTGTTGGTCAAAATCCCTTGCAACTAATACCAATTGTAAAAAGTCTTTAAGATCAAAGGTTTCAACCTCCAACTGAAACCAAAAGCTTTCAATGCTCCTCTAATTGCTAAAAAGAAAAGTTTTGCAAAAAAAGATTTTTCAAAATCTAAAAAGGAGGAGCTATATTTTGTAAATGTAAGATTTGAATGGAAACGGGTGCCGAAAGTGAAATATGAATGGCACGTTAAATTCATATATTCCCATGTCATTTCTAACCCTCAAGGACCCATTTGGAAATGGATACCTAAATCTTCGTGATTATTTTTGCAGGACTGTCATGTATGGTTGGTAGATTCAGGATGTTCAAGACATATGACAGGACACATGCACCTTCTGATTGATTTTAAAGAAAATCCTGGCAGAACAGTGACGTTTGGGAACAAAGAGAAAGGTTTTGTTCGAGGGTACGACACATTATCAAACGACATTGTCACAATAAAGAAGGTTTTCTATGCTGAGGGTTTAGAGCATAATCTTTTAAGTATTAGTCATTTTTTGTGATAATGGGTTTGATGTGAAGTTTTTCATAAATGGTTGTGTAATAATTGACTCTGAAGGGATAGAAGTGATTCGTGTTGAACGTTACGGTAATCTGTATGCGGTTAAGTTGCTAACTCTGACTGCTTCTAGGCCTATTTGCTTAACCTCCAAAGCAACAAAAGAAGACATTTGGATATGGAATCGTAGATTATCACATTAGAATGTCAGAGACATAAATAAACTTGTAAGCACTGATCTTGTCATTGGTCTGCAGAACTCAAATTTGATAGGAACTCACTATGTTTTGCATGTGAAATGAGAAAGATTACATGATCTTCACATAAAGCAAAATCTGGTTGTTCTTTTAAATCTTCTCTTGAGATCATTCACATGGATCTGTGTGGACCAATGCATACTCAATCGCTAGAAGGCAAAAAGTATATCTTGATGATGATCGACGAGTATTACAGATACATGTGGCTAGAGTTTTTGAGAGCCAAATATGATGTGTCAGAGCTGATTATCTCATTTATCAAGCGTATCCAAGTTCTTCTACAACTACCAATTCAAAGCTTCGTAGTGACAATGACACTGAGTTTACTAATAAGACCCTTCAAAGTTTTCTTCAAACTGTTGGGATTTCTCACAAATTTTATGTTGTTTGAACTCCACAACAAAAAGGAGCTGTTAAAAGAAGAAACAGAACTTTAGTCGAGGCTGCTCGTACTATATTGGCTTACTCTGGTCCACCTTTGTATTTTTGGGCTGAAGTACTGTTAGGATTAAGCGCTTACCCACTACACCAAAAGCAATTGCCTTGGTGAAGGCGCAACCTTATTTCCCTTATAGCGTAGCAGCCAGCGCCACGTTTCGATTTAGGAAGATGCTGGAACCGTGACCAACAATCCCCCCCCCAGCATCTGCCGGTACTAATAAGAG
>NW_020201490.1:49562-52011 GCF_001531365.2 Cynara cardunculus var. scolymus
ATACCATTATTTTTCCCATTTACAACTCATTTTCATTTCCAAAAATTTGAAACCTCCTCTCCTTTTCTCTCCCTAAAAACTCAAGAGTCACCTTGAGTTATCTCCTTCTTCTTCATCCTCTACCTTCTTCAGCCAATTTCTTCATAGTTTCTTCATCAAAATAGCAAGATATTTGAAGATACAACATCCATTACATCAACAATCAAGGTAATATCTTCATCTTCCTTTGTCTTGTATGTTTTTGGGAGAAAAACCCACTTTATTGCATTCTTTATCATCTTTTCTATAAGTTTCGAAAATGTTGAGTCTCAAGGTGAGATTATACACCAAAAACATGTAAAAATGTTTATTTAATGGTGGTAATCCATGACCCAAACATTAGAACTCAAAAAGGTAGGAAGAAATCATGATTTTATGTGGTTTATTTCTTAAAAACTTCATATTCTGTTGCTGACAGATTCTGTGCTTGTGCACAAATCGTTCATATCTTGTAGATGGCTTGTTCAAATGTCATGAGGTTTCTTTTAAAAGTTTATTTACTGAGTTAGGGTTGCAATGCATTTGGTTTCACTCAAAAACATTGAGTTTTGACCCCCCAAATACTCAAAACATTGTATATATGTATCTGAGAGATTTTCAGTAGGTAAACCCTACTTTGAACAGTCATAACTCTCTAGATAATCATACAAAATTGTTGATTTTTCTTTTGGATGTTCGTTTAATGAATTACCTTTCAAATGCCACCGATTTCACGCAATATTGTGGTGATTTGAGGTTTTAAATACTCAAAATAAGATGAACATGCAATCTGTCCGATTCTGACAGATTTGTATATATATGTTCCATCGATCATATCTCTCTCATAACTCAATSAAAAAGAATGATTCTTCTTTTGAGAGTTAAGTTTATGGGTTTTCTCCTACATGCAAGTGGAATCACATAAAATTTTGGAGTTTTGATCTCCAAGCACCTAAAACTCTATAGGTGTGCAAACTGTGAAACCACCAGTAGGTAACTCTTAGTTTGAATGTTAATATCTTTCTATTTACTTGTCCTCAATGTATGATTCTTCTTCTAAAACATTCTTTTATGAGTTAGGATTCATTTGAATCCAGTTTCACTCAAAAATATGATGTTTTCAGGCATGAACCTATTTATATAAGTCAAGTGTGCAATCTATCAACTAATGACAAATGTGTGCATGTGACTTTAAGGTATCATATCTTCCTCTCAACTCATCCAAAATGAGTGATGTTTAGTTTAAACGTTTCGTATAAGTGTTAGGTTTTCACTCCAACTTGAATTTCTGCAGAAAACCTAGTAGAACTCTCTTAATGAGTGTTTTACTAACATGGTACAATCTGCCATTTCAATTGTGATATGTTGCATTGCATAAATTATTTGAATCATCATCTCATGCCCAAAATACATGAACTTTGGTCATAATGACTATAACTCAGTGCTATAAATCATACAAAAAGATGGGAATTTATCTCATTTTTGAAGTCACTTTATTTGATCATTTTATGTAACTTAATTTTCTGTCCATAATCAAGAATTCTGGATTTGGTTAAAATTGTAAAACTTGATCTTTTATTTGATTATAGCATCATTTTCGGTATAAATTAATTCTTTAATGAGCATATGGACATTATGTATATTTGGACTATAGATAATATTATGGAAAATAAGTAGACAAATAAGGACTTAAGATTTATTAAATCCCATAGGTAGAGATAAATCAATAAGTGATGGTTTTGGATATTCCTATTGATAGGGAATCGTTGATTTAGCGTGGTATTCGGATCGTATTGCTTTTTCTTTGCGGAGCTATATATCAAAAGTGAGTTTCCCTTTTTACCAATTTCTCGTTTTGGGGTGAAAAGCATGGTTAATGAATGTTTGATAGATTTATATCGATATATGAATCTTGTTATGAGTATTTAATTGTATTCACTATTGATATGTTGAAATTGAAAGTCCCCGTTTATTTCCACTACTATTAATTCATTTTTGAACCCATGATTCTTGTGGATAGCGATATTTGGTTGTTATACCCACCTTGTTACTGACGAGTAGGGGTGCACTTGGTCATTTTAATTTGCTCTACACATGTGGCATGAAGTGGTCACCGCTGAGGTAGTCCGGAAGGAGTTCTACTCATGTGGGGTTAGTCCCACCACTGAGGTAGTTCGGCATGAATTCTACACATGTAGGGTTTAGTCTCACCTCTGAGGTAGTTCGTGAGTATGTTCTACACATGTGATTCGCTACCACCTCTGAGGTAGTTTGTGGGGCGCTTGTAGGTTTAGTAGTGGCTCAACAAATTTATATCATGTGTATGACGTTGTTTTTTTTAAGATATTGCTCATAAATTTATAACTGGGATTGCTGCATTTAAAATCGTTTTGTGCATATAAAACCTGTGAACTCACCAACTCTTGTAGTT
>NW_020201490.1:52287-59875 GCF_001531365.2 Cynara cardunculus var. scolymus
AATGAACCAGTGGTCCCGATTTCGCAAATTACTCAACTTTACGGATCATCTGAAGTTGGTTGTTCAACATCAAATGCTGTCCAATTTGACTCTATTGAAGCTACTAGATCAGAACATGCTCAAGCTAAAGCACAGACTCAACCCTAGATTGTTCAATCCGACATTGATCAATATGAGTCTTCTCTACCTGCTGATGAAGCTGAACATTCTGAGATTTAAGCTAAAGAAGAATCTGATATTCAAGTTGAAGTGAATACTGTGATTCAAGCTGTAACTGATGAGTATGATGATCAGAACAAATTAACTGATGTTCAACCCCTTCCTTGTACCCACAAGTGGACAAAAGATCACCCCCTACTCAAATCATTGGTCATGTAAATGATAGAGTGAAAACACGATCTGCTACCGCTAACAAGTGTCTTTTCGTGAACTTTCTTAGTGCTATAGAGCCAAAGAAGCCATCTGAAACATTGCAAGATCCAGATTGGATTAATGCCATGCAAGATCAACTTCAAGAATTTGAATGAAACCAAGTTTGGAGACTCATACCCGAGGCCAAAAGACAAAACCATCATTGGTACAAAATAGGTCTTCTGAGACAAAAAGAATAAGTTCGGAATTGTAGTGAGAAACAAAGCCCTATTGGTTGCTAAAGGTTACTTTCAACAAGAAGACATCGATTATGATAATACCTTTGCTCCAGTCGCATGCATTATGCCATCTGAATATTCTTGGCGTATGCTGCTCACAAGTATTTCAAGGTATACCAAATGGATGTCAAATAAGCATTCCTAAACGGTATTGTTCAAGAAGAAGTTTACATGAGTTAGCCTGAAGGTTTTGTTGATCCACAAAATCCTAATCATGTCTATGTCCTAGACAAAGCATTATACGGTTTGAAACAAGCTCCAAGCGCATGGTATGATACTTTAACTCAATTCCTACTAAAATCTGGTTTCAAGAAAGGTACCGTAGATACTACATTATTTCTCAAAAATCATGGTAAGCACATGATCTTGATAGAAACATGTGTTGACGATATTATTTTTGGTTCTACAAATCCTAAGTTTTGTAAGAACTTTTCAGACATCATGAATCAAAATTTCAAATGAGTATGACGAGAGATATAAATTTATTTCTTAGTCTTCAAGTTAAACAACTCCCCAATGGCATATATATTAACCAGTCTAAATATGTTAAAGATATTTTAAAAACATTTACATTGTCTTAATGTTCTTCCATAAAGACTCCCATGGCTACCATAGCTTTATTAGATGCAGATTTATCCGGAAAATATGTTGATCAACAAAAATACCCTGTCATGATTGGATCTTTATTGTACTTAACTTCAAGTAGACTAGATATAACGTTTGCAACATGTTTTTGTGCAAGATATGAGGCTAATCCTAAAGAGTCACACCTTGCTGCGGTTAAAAGAAATCTTGGATATCTCAAAGGCACACAAAATTTGGGCCTTTGGTATCCAAAAGAATATGGTTTTGAACTGATTGCTTTTACTGATTCTGACCATGCAACCTGTAAACTGGACAGAAAGAGCACTTCTGGATCCTGTCGGTACTTAGGCGACAAACTAGTCCTCAGAGTTAGTAGGGTCTAATTCAGTTAAAGAAAAAGAAGAAACAAGAGGGTCGAAAGAAGAAGAAGATGGGAGATCATCTGAAGTAGTATCCCATAAATAGAGATCTAAAAGAGAGAGGACATATCATTGGATATCTTGAGACACATATGTAGTCCCTAACAATGATCAATTTTCAATAAAGCTTCAATTTTTATGGCAGATCTAAATTTACAATCAAGAACATATAGGAGAAGTAAAGAGAAAAAGTCAATATCTCTATTACGTATATGAATTTACAATGAGCATCCTTCTACAATTACAAGAACCAACACCATATTTATAGGGTCAAACAATACACAAATGGTCAAAGTCAAACTATCTAAGAAAAGTCAAACACGATGACTTTTCTACAATTGTAGATAAAATAATCTTTCAAGACGAATACAATATTACACTGACTTTCAGTCCTAACATTCTCCCCCTTTGTATTCAGACTTGAAAGAAGTTTCGTGCTTTGATTCCTGTTTGAACTTTGAAACTTTAAGCACACTATGTCTTCTTCAAAAACAAACTTCAACTTGAAAACTTCAGACGATCGTTAGTTGAGAAAGATCTTCTAACATTCTTCCCCTGGAATGTAGAACAACGATGATCTTCTCTTTTGACAATATAGATCAGAAACAATAACAATCTTCAGAATTACTCTTCAGTAAACTGTTGTAAAGATGATCTTCACATTCAACATCTCTCAGACATTATAGCATCGGAATAATTTTCGTAATCACCTCCAGTCGCACTTCTTTTGAGTCTCTTACAATTATTGAAGTTACTCCCCCTTTATAATGTTCGGAATTGGATATTTCATTCATTCATTCATTACATAAGAAAATTTCATTCATCTTATGTATGATGGAATGATTCTCATTTCATCATAAGGGGGAGTATATGTAATAGTGAATGAAATATTCATTTCCGAACATTGTTAAAGGGAATTTGATGCAAAGATCAAGGGGGAGTAACTTCGAAAGTGGCAAAAGACTCAAAAGAAGCGTGAATGAAGATAATCACAAAAAGATTATTTGTGTGCTACAACGACTGAGAGATGTTGAATGTGAAGATCATCTTTACAACAGTTTACTGAAGACTTGTTTACTGAAGATTCTTTGAGGATCACATCTTGTAAATTGTTTTTGTTGATTACTGTTCTACATTGTCAAAAGAGAAGATCACTGCGGTTCTACATTCGAGGGGGAGAATGCTAGAAGATCTTTCTCAACAGATGATTACTTGAAGATTACAAGTTGAAGATTTCTTTTGAAAGTTGACATAATGTGCTTAATGTTTCAAAGTTCAAACAAGACTCAAAGTGCAGAATTTCTTTCAAGTCTGAATACAAAGGGGGAGAATGTTAGAACTGGAAATCAGTATTAATTGTATTCGTCTTAAAAGTTAAATATTGTCTATAATTGTAAAAGCCATCGTGTTTAACTTTTATTAGATAGGAGTTTGACTTTGACTTGTGTTAGTAGTTTGACCATATAAATAGTAGGTTGTCTTTGTAATTGTAAGGAGAGAGCTCATTTGTATATTCATTACGTAATAAGAGGTTTGACTGAATTGTAGAGATTGACTTTTCCTCTCAATATTGTTCTTGATGTTCTTACAAGATAAATCCAGATCTGCCATGATTATGAAGATAAAATGAAGATTGATCAGTGAATTTAGGGACAAACAATTGGTATCAGAGCATGTGTGCAAGAAATCAGATGAAGAAATCAGAGATATGTGAAGATTTTATTTTCTGAATTTTTTTTCTTTGTGTTCATTTTTTTTAGATTTTGATCCGATTTTTTCATAAAATCTTGTGTTTTTGTGTTAAAAACATGATCAAAATGCTCGGAATTGAATTGTGAATCTTTGTTATTCACAAACTTTTGTGATTTGATCATTTTAAATCAAGATTTAAACGGATTTTGTGTTTTTAGAATTTTTTTCTGTTCTTAATTTTTTTAAAACCAGTGTTTTTGATCCATTTTTTTTTAAAAGTTTTTTTGTTTTTGTGTTTTTGATAGGTTTTAATCTAGTTTTGAATTTTAGTTTGTTTGAATTGTGTTAAACCGTCCAAGGTCCAACTGTTTTAAAAGACTTAGTTTTTTCTTTGGGCTTAAAATGTTATGAGGCCCAACAGGTTTAATTCATTCAAAACTTAGCTTCCTATTCATCTTGCTTCTAAATCGAACAGGATTGCTTAGTTCATATCAAAGCACCTGGCAAGAACTTAAGCAGATAAAAGGTAAACCGCACACTCCTTAACCGGATTGTTCACCGGGTGATTCATCACATCAATCGGTTTCTAGTCGAAGTCTAAACCGCACATAGCTTGATCGGTATAAGTGAGCGGATTCATACAAGCCTTGAGCGGTTTAAGCTAAACCGCACAATCATCTTGATCGGATTCTAAATCGCACAAATCAACAGGTTTGCTTTTTCGATTTCATCTCAGGTTTAAGTTTTTTCAATTTGAGCGGGTTATTCATAAACTGATCATCTCTTGAACGGTTTAGTGACCGGTTTAGATTACCTCTTGACCGGATAAGTGTCCGGACTTCTAAACCGCTCAATTCATTTTACACAGATTCTCAATTGTTCACTGTTTCTTGATTCATTTTGATAAATCACTCAATACCTTGACTGTTTTGACAAGAATCGATCAGTTTTGACTGTCTTCATCTGGTTCCTTTTATTATTCATTTAAACCGTACCTTGCCTGAGAGGAGAGTTGTCTGCACACATTTTGAACGGTTTAGTATGATCAAGTTCGAGTTGCTGTTATATTGAGAATTTAAGTGTATATGGTCTGAATCTGGAAGAACCAGAAGAAAAGTCATAGAGATTCAAGAGTCTTGCAGAATCTGTTCACGTCTTTTGGCAGCAGCTAGCTTTTGTTCTGCATATAGAAGCTGATCTGTTTTTATACTAGTTGATTGTTGAAGTGATTTGAGCAGGTTTAGGTTCGTGTTTTGTGACTGTGTGTTTGCAACTTGTAGACTGAAACAGCAGCAGCTACATAGTGAATTGTTTAGAGTGCAGTTTTGAAGGTGTTGCTGTTTTTATTTTGAAGTTATGGACAATTTCATTGGTCTGTATATTGCTTTAACAGTTTGTACAGTAAGATACAATTCTGTGTGATTAGAGAAGCTGTTTTGACTTTTTGTGAGATTGAAGCTTTTTGAAGCTGTTGGTGTGGAGACTGCAGGTACAAGGTTCATGTTTTTCAAGCTGGTGGTGGTGAAGATAAACTAGTATACATCTTAGCAGTTCTGGTGCTGTTCAAGTTTGCAAGCTTTAATTCACTGTCATATATACAGATTTTTACACAGTTTGTGCAGTTTAGCAATATATAGCATGTTTATATTCAGTAGTGTTAGGATCGAATAACTCAAATTCTTGGTACTAAAACTTACTTGAATGATCGGTTATACAGTAGTAGAGCAGCAGAAACAGTATCAATCAAACAGGTAGAAACAGTAAGAACACAATGAAGAACAGATGATGAACACAAAGAGAATTGCTTCAAATCATTTTCAATAGATTGAAAATATAGACGATTACAAATCTGGAAGCACACAAAATACAAAGGCCTACGCTGCTATTTATACAAGCAAGTAACCGTTTCCTGACACGACCTTAAGCTGTCAAATCTAAGCCGTTCTTCTAGAACAAATTACAAACAAGCTCACGTGAAAGTCACGAGCAGCTAATAAACCTAAGTAAAATAAAACGTGCTTAAGATAATCTATACAGAAGACATTTCTGCAGATCCTCTGTGAGACTTCACAGAGGCTTTGCTGTATGAAACTTTGTAGAGCGCAGAGGAAATATTCCAGAACCTCTGTGAGACACGACAGAGGTTCTGTCGTCTTTGACTTGTAGCATGGTGTTTTCAGAGGAGAAGTTTCCAGAACCTCTGTGATGATGACAGAGGTTCTGTCACTTGAATCTTGTAAGATTGAGCTACTTCTGTTGATTGTCCTCTGTTATCTTCTGTGACAGATCATCTTCTGTCAGTACTTGCTGTTTTACTTTTTCTATACTTTTACATTTAAGGAATGAGAGCTAACAATCTCCTCCTAAGTATAAAAAAGTAAATTAAGCTATAAAGTGCAAGAGCATGACTTGATTGAAAGAAATTACAAAAGGAGATTAAACATCATCCTCGAAATGAATTGACTGATAAGAAATTACAAAACGTAAAAGATAAAGTTTGATACAGGCCCTATACTATTACAGAGGTTTAACCAACTTCATATTTTGGGAAGTCATCTACTGGATGGATCAAATCTGACTTGATGGTTTTGTAGACTTCAAACATCCATTTTCTGAAGTTGATTTGAATTTTGATTGACTCCAAGATCTTTGACACTTCATTCACCCTTAGATGTCATTTGTCCAGTTCTGCCGCTGCCTTTATGAAGATCCATTCAAGTGTCTCTGTTGAAAACTTGTGTGTCTCTGTTGGATCATAGAGGCGTAGGATTTCGTCTTTGTCCAAAAACACAAATCCATAAATGGGGTTGTGAATGATGGTGTTTGGTGAATGCTTATGAATCCAACTTGGCCTGCTGTTAGGAGGAGAAATTTTTAGATCTTGTTGGACAAACCTCATTGCAAGCTCGAAGTCCTTTTGGCTGTAGTATTTGACTTGTGCRCGCATAACTTCTATCAGCCTTGTGAGCGAGATGGAATAGGTAGACCTCCTTTCCATGTAGACGTTAAGTATTTTGTGCATGTAAAGGACATCATACACACAAAGATTATGGAAGTCAGCGTCTGTGAACTTGTAGAGATTTCCATCGTTCCTTTTTACAACAAATTGAGCAAAGAGGATAGACTTCTTCAGCAGAGTCCTTGGAGAGATAGTCACAAGTGAAGCAATAGGAGTCTCTGTGAAGACTTGCTCGCGTGACCTTGTAAGTCTGGAGAACTTGAATTTGGCGAAAGCAGAAGGAATTCCGGTGACCACATGATCATAAAGAGGTTCTATGTCTTTGGCAGAGTACTTCCACAGAAGAATTTCTTCTGGGGTAGAAAGAGGCTCTGTAGGAGGTTTAGGGAATGGAATCTTGCTCATCGACTCGAAGATTTCATCCACCCTTCCTGTTGTGGGGTGCTCTGCCATCTTTGTTTCATCCTCTTCTAGTATGGGCCTCTGGGTTGACCCCTCTGTAAGAATAGGTTTGACAGATCCCTGCAGAGTGTCGAACGTACCCGTTGACGTTTCTTGGAATAATGGGAACTTTGATGACGTACCCTCCCCTGCTCTGGGGGGCATGAATATTGGAGCTCTGCCTTTTCTCGCTTGATCCTCTGCCTTAGACATCTTCAAAACATGTAGCATTTATGGGTCATCTTTGTATAAGTCTTCATCGATTTCAGCCTCTGAGCTTGAGACGACCCCTTCTGTGGTTGCTCTACAACTTTGCCTTTGCCTTTGCCTTTGCCTTGAGGCTCTGGCGCTTTATCCTTCTTGGCTGTTGTAGATTCCACTATTGTGATACCTTTGGCAGGAGCAGACTTCTTTGGCTCAGGCTTCTTTGGCTCTGGAGTCTTCTTCTCCCCCTCATGATGATCATGGTCATCACCTTCATGATCATCATGGCCTTTTGTGGCTTCTGCCTTGCATGTAACCTGGGGAGTCTTYTTCAATCTTCGCAGAATCCTTAGAGCAGCCTTCTCCATCAATTCTATGGCATGTTCAGCATTGGAAGTAGCATTTCCAATATTGATGCCTGTAGCCCACTTCATCTTATGCACACAAAAATAGAGGTTGTCACGCAGAGACTCACCCTCTRAGAGAAGCTTCTTAGTGCAATCTTGAATAGAGACATTTGTAGCCCATGCTTCTTTGGCTAATTGATCTGTATACTTCGTTACAATACCTCCCAAGATTTCCATCATCGCATCCAGCTCTCTGCACGTTGCTAAATGGTTGATATTGGCCCTTGAGGA
>NW_020201490.1:61639-62917 GCF_001531365.2 Cynara cardunculus var. scolymus
CGCCTGAATTGAGTCCGTTTCGAAATAGGGGTGGCATAAGAAAGAAAGTCCAAAAATTGGAGTAATTCACTATCGGTGGGTGTAGGGGCAAAAACATTTAGGTTGAGAGATTGAAGAGAAGGCAAGCGAAGGGCGGTTCGAAGAGTGTCCACATTTAATTCCAATGGGACAAGAGATTTGTTCACAGGGTGTGAGGCGTAACCAACAATGGTTAGCCTAGAGTTATCAAGGGCAGTTGTATATGCACTCAACAAAAATTCAGTAATGTAGGTGTCTGGAGTTGGACGAGTGGCAGTTAAGGCATAAAAGAGAGGATGATTCATAAGAATTGAAATAATGGTGTAGGTAGTAGATTCGGGAAAACCTGAGAGAGATGGGACGAAGAAATAGTTGTTGGGCTTCTTCATGAACACGACCTTTTCATACTTTTTTTGGATGAATGAAATCGCGTGAGATGTTAGGGCTTGTGCCTGAGTGAGCTCGTTGTCACTTGAGGCGTTCACAGATTGGGCGGAAGCAGTTGAAGAAGACATATTTGCTGGTTTTGTTGAGGGAGATGGAGTTGCAGGTTTTGTGTGTTCGACTGGGAGTTATGAGAGCGTAAGGTTTAAAATGGGGGGAAAGAGAGTATTTATAGGTAGGGTATTTAAAAAAAATGAACCGTCAAAAGTAATGAGTGACAATAGGATAAACGGTTCAAATTAATTTGGCACGTCGTATGGGGAAGACGCGCGATTGATGACGTGCACTCCCTTTTTCTGACACGCGCGTGTGAATTGTTACCCTTAACCACAGAACCACGCGCATCATATCAATAGACGAGAACTATCAAGAGGGTTCTGCAGGATTAACCTGTCAACTAAAGAATCAAATGAAAAGATTATTCAAGAAATATAACTATATGTACAGAAATGAATAAAAAGTAATATGTATACAACGAATGAAGAGATGAAGAGACGACTATCACTTAAGACTCTGTACATGACATTCCTATTTTTCTTAAAAGGAAGTTAAATATTTTCTCGTCTAGGGCTTTTGTAAAAAGGTCGGCCAACTGAAATTCAGATTTGACAAAATACAACTCGACGTTACCTTCCTCAACTTGATGTTTAAGAAATTGTTACCTTATGTCGATGTGTTTCGTCTTGGAGTGTTGAACAGGGTTGGCTGATATTGCAATTGCACTTTTCGAATCACAGAGGATGGGGATCTTCTTGACAGAGTAGCCATAGTCTCTGAGTTGGGTCTGCATCCACAGAGCTTGTGAACAACAACTCG
>NW_020201491.1:0-1665 GCF_001531365.2 Cynara cardunculus var. scolymus
TAGAAATTCTTCGAAACCATCCCCTGTTCTATGCACTATCAGCCACTAAACCCACTCCCGAGTCATATATAACCCAATTTCTTCTAAGCTCCTATATTACAACCCTAAACAATACTGGTTTGAGCATCGTTGGCTATGCATCTCACCCTACCAATAAATCATTAGTGCCAATGGAATATAATGTGGAAAAACTTCGAACAACTCTTCACTTACCCACACTGGAAACTCTTAATTTGGATGCTTTTGCTGCAACCCCGACAGATGAGGAATTAATTCAATTCCTTGAATTCCATTCTTATGCGACCCAAATTGTCAAAAGAACACAGTTCAAGCGCAAAAGACTTCCTCCTATCTGGAATACCCTGTTCTCAATCGTAAACTGCTGCTTGACAGGGAAGGTTGGAAGCCACGACCAGACCTCCCACGCAATGCTCTCAATCGTATATGGGATTTACTTCAACCTGCTTCTCGATTACGCACAACTTATATTTGAGGATATGGTTGGATTAATAAAAAAAAAATGCGCGACACAGAGGGGAGAAAAGTCCAATGTCAAGGCGCAGAAGAAGGCCAAGGAAGACCTCAACCATCCAAACCTCATTCTACAGAGGTTCTTTGGCCTCATCTTTGGGGGTTTGATCACAGCAAAGCTACCTTCTGTCGAGCCTAACGCGAGGCTATATCCTTTCAAGGAGTTCCATTCAACTAAGCATGAGCAAGGGTACAGAAGCCCCAGACCACTATCAAAAGCCATGCTCAGGTATCTTAGTCATGAAGATAGGAAATCCTATAGACGTGGATTCAGGAGGCTAGAGTCTGTCCCTGAAACCCCTCCATGCATATGAATCCCCCTAGGTGAGAGTGTACAAAAAATGAGGGTAGAGGGACGAACGGAGGAGCCAGAAGCGGCTGGAAAGGTGAGTGAGGCAGGCCCTAGAATACCTAGTCCTCCACCCAAGAAACCTAAGAAGACACAGAAGGGTGTCGACTCTTCTGTGAAGAAGAAAGGGAAGAAGAGGTCCGCAGAAGAAGAGGGCCCAAGTAGTCCTCTGCAGAAGCCCAAGAAGAAGAAATCAAAGAAGGCCCAACCCACAGAGGTTGTGGTCACAGATGCTGCTATTCAAAAGAGCCCCGCAGAGGCTACTCCAAAGCACAAAAGGTTGCGCAAGGTCACTCAAGAGGAGTCCCCAACAGAACAGATCCAAGACGTTCTCTTCCATATTCAACAAGGATTCAAAGCGCCAATAGATGTGACAGAGTTTGGGACAGAGGTCGTCTTAGACGAAGAAGAAGAAGAAGAAGAGATGGAGTTAGGTGAGGGAGAAAAAGATACTAAAGGTACACATCCTAGCCCTCCTCCCTGTGCTACCCATGTTACTAGGGGCCCTGTTTTAGAGGGATCCCCTATTGAGAAAGGCGCACACACGCCAAGCCCAACCCAAGGTAACCTCGCAGAGGACATTCTTCAGTCCTCTGTCGATCGCACAGCCGGGCAACCTCATACTACTCTGAAATCCTCTCAAAAGGATGAAGGTTTTACTATAAGAGTTCCATCGCCCAAGGACTCGTCTCATCCCAAAGAGGCATCTGTTACCTCTCCACATATGAGTGACCAACCAGAATATGCTTCAGAGGCATATGTGAGAGTCACAGAGACAGAGGGTC
>NW_020201491.1:2455-4469 GCF_001531365.2 Cynara cardunculus var. scolymus
TAGCCACTCGCAGAGAGCTCGATGCTATGGTTGAAGCTCTGGGTGATATTGTGTGCAAACACATGAATCAACTTCTCGCAGAGGCCCGAGCCTCCAACAAGGTGATCAGAGACTGCACTTCACAGCTTGTGAAAGAGGGCGACACCCTTAGAAGCAAAATCTATCGAAGCGTCTCAAAGTTGAAGTGGTCGACAGAGATCGATATAAGCCACGCCTCTGTGCTTGCTGAAGAGGTGATTAAGAAGATGAAGAAGGCGACCACTAAAATTCTAAATAGATTGGAGAAGGCTCCCCTAGAAACTTGCAAGGCAGAAGCCACCAAACACCACGACGATCAAGGAGGTGATGACCATGATCGTCATGAGGGGGAAAAGAAGGCAGAGAAGAAAGCTGAGGAGCCCAAGAATAAGACTTCTGCCAAACCACTCAAGATAGTGGACTCTACAGCAGCCCTGTTCTCAAAAGAAAAAGCACCAGAGCCTAAGGGGAAAGGCAAGGGCAAGGCTGTAGAGGAATCGCCACAGAAGGGGTCGTCAAGGTCAGAGTCGCTGGTACAGATAAAGGAAGAAGATTATGACGACCCATAGCTCGTTCAAGTGTTAAAGGCTTCTTTGGCAGAAGCTCAAGCAAGAAAGGGCACAGAGTCCTCTAAGGCAAAGGAGGAAACGTCCACGGGTACGTTTGATGCTCTGCAAGGAACTGTCAAACCTATCCTTGCAGAGGGGTCCTCCCAGAGGCCAATACTTGAAGAAGAAGAAGCCAAAGTGCCAGAGTCCGCCACAGTAGGAAGGGTCTCTGAGATCCTTGAATCGATGAGCAGGATTCCCATGCAACAAGTGCGCACAGAGTCTGTTACTACTGTGGAGGAGATTCTATTGTGGAGATACTCTGCAGTGGACACAGAGCCCCCCTATGATCCAGAGCTCACAGGTATACCTTCTGCTGCCGCCAAGTTTCAATTCTCTAAGCTTACAAGGCCACGCGAGCAAGTCTTCTCAGAGCATGTGATTACATCACTTGAAATAATTTCTCCAAGAACCTTGCTGAAGAAGACGGTGCTCTATGCTCAATACGTTGTGAGGAGGGATGATGGCAACCTTTACACGTTCACGGATGCTGACCTCCACAACCTCTGTGTATTTGATCTTATATTCTTGCACAAAATTCTCAATAAATACATGGAGAGGAGGTCAAGCTATTCTCTCTCGCTGAAAAGGCTTATCGAGGTTATGCGTGCATAAGTGAAGTATTACAGCCAGAAGGACTTTGAATTAGCGATGAGGTTAGCCCATTCAGATCTAAAGATTACCTCTCTGAACAACAGGCCAGGTTGGATACTTAGGTGTCATCCCAACTCCATTATTGGCAACCCCATTTTGGGTTTGTGTTCTTGGACAAAGATGACATCCTAAGGTTCTTTGATCCAACAGAAGCAAACAAGTACTCCACAGAGACCCTTAAGTGGATATTCAAAAGAGTGCTGACAGAGGTGAACAAAGGGCATCTAAGGATGGGTGAAGTGTCTGGCATTCTGGAAACTATCAAAGTACAAATCAACTTCAGAAAATGGATTTTCAATGTCTACAGAACCATCAAGTCTGACATGATATATGTCGTAGATGACTTTCTAGAATCTGTTGTGTGATAAACCTCTGTAATAGTATTGGCCTATGCAACACAATTTTGTAAATCTTTATTTATGTAATTCTTTTCAGAGGATGAATTTTTATCTCTTGTAATTCTTTCAATTAAGTCATTTCTTGCATTAAATTGTCAATTTTTACTTTTTCATACTTAGGGGGAGATTGTTAGCTCTTATATTTCATTTAATGTAAAAGTATGAAAAAGTATTACTGCAAGTGTTGATAGAAGGGTTCATTCCACAGAAGACCACAGAGGACCAACAACAGAAGAGGACCAGAGGCGATGGAAAGTAGATTTCTCAATTTCACTAAGTGTCCGTGTAGGACCAGAGGCGCTGGTCAAGAGGACAAGAGGCGATGGAAAGTAGATT
>NW_020201491.1:5047-14580 GCF_001531365.2 Cynara cardunculus var. scolymus
CGATGGAAAGTAGATTTCTTAATTTCGCTAAGTGTCCGTGTAGGACCAGAGGTGCTGGTCAAGAGGACCATAGGCAATGGAAAGTAGATTTCTCAATTTCGTTAAGTGTCCATGTAGGACCAGAGACGCTGGTCAAGAGGACCAAAGGATCGATGGACAAGAAGTCCATTATTGTTCTAAGTGTGGAGGTTAAGCCAGCGGTTGATAAAAATAGAATTCTATTGGGTTGTTAGAGAACCGATGGATAAGAAATCCTTCCCTAAGGACTTTAGTGCGACCAGAAGCTCTGGTCATGCAATCAGAAGCTCTGGTAGTGTAACMAGAGGCAATGTCCAGAGGATCCAGCATGATTGTCACCATTAAGTATTGTTTAGAAGCTTTCATTGTATCACTAAGCATTTGTTAGATGGTGCATTTTAGTAATTAAGATTATTAATGTCGCAGATCTATATGATGTCGTCCGATCCTAGTGAATACTCAGCAGATGAATCCGGTTACGTGGTTGGTCACTCTAGAAGGAACTTATCTCACGATGAAGAGATTGACCCGTATGAGCAAGACACTGCGACCAGTGAGGCAGCTGCCACTCCAAAAGCATCTTTCTTACCCCCAACGGAGCCAGTACCTGATGTTCCACCATGAACCTATCATGGCTCAAGGATCAGAGTCACGCCAAGAAAGAACATCCCACTACCACATCGTGTGGCATTTGAGGACTCTAATAGGGTTATAGATGAGTCATCCCGACCTCAATCTGTCCGATGTGATGGAAGCACACCATCAGAGTATGTTAAGGAACACGGATGATGTCGCTGCAGCAAGGCAGGAAATAAGGAGATTGTACAAATGGATGGTAGCAAGTGGTGTGATAATGCTAACGATGGGAATCATCATAGGATGGATGTTCTAGAAGAAGAATTAAGGATAGGATGCTCACTCTTTTGCACTGTTACTAAAGATCTTGTTTTGTAGCTACCACCGTATATCAATATATGAATACCTTTTGAAGAATGCTTATTTATGCCAAGTCATTGTATGAATGAGTTTACTCTAATTTGGTTATAGTAATGCTTGATTAATTTCTATGCGAAGAACCTTTTTGGTATCATTGAAATAACTAGGAAGCTATCACCCTTGTTATTGCCATAAAATTTACGAATTCCATTCTGAATAGGATCTAAAGATATGCCGCCAAGGAGAGAAAATCCAGATATTGCGCAACTTGTGTCAGATCAACTTCTAGCCACACTTCCCAACATAGTTAGTCAAGTGGCTGTTGGCTTAAATGCCAACCAACCATCAAACTCTGAGCCTAGACCTCCCAAAGAATGCACTTACAAAACCTTCAGATCCTGCAATCCAAAAGAATTGAAGGGGACTGAGGGGGCTGTAGGACTACTGACTTGGATAGAGACTATGGAACCCATTCTCCATATTAGTAAGTGTTCTGAAGCAAACAAAATGGAGTATGCGGCAGGCTTGTTGCAAGGGAGGGCACTTACCTGGTGGAATGCATTGGTACAGACTAGAGGCCGAGAAGCGGTTAACCAACTTTCGTGGGAGGAGTTCAAGAGACTCCTTAAGGCCGAATACTGCCGCAGAAGTGAACTTCAAAAGCTAGAAATGGAGTTATGGAATCTCGAAATGAAAGGGGATAATATATCTGCATACACGGCTCAATTTCATGAATTGGCAAATCTAGTGCCGCATCTAGTAACGCTAGAGGAAGTTCGCATAGAAAGGTATATCTGGGGATTGTCTCTAGAAATTCGGGGAAACATTACCTCGGCCAATCCAAAGACTCTACAGGAGGTAATAGACATTGCCACAAAGCTCACAAATAATGATATTCGATCGGGAGGATTTGCTAAAGGAAAGCGAAAGATGGAGGAGCATGGGGATCGAAGAGTTAGGGAAAATTTTGACAGAAGGAGGAGGGTAGTAAGGAATTTTGGAGCACAGACGCAGGTGGTAAGGCAAGATGACACGGCTAAGTGCAATAAGTGCAAATTTCCGCATCGGGGGAATTGCATCATTTGTCAAAGATGTCATCTAGGGGGTCACACAGCAAAGGATTGCCAGAAACGATTATGTTTCAATTGTGGGAGTCCAGATCACATGAGGAATACTTGTCCAAAGAGGAAATCAGGGGCAAATGCAAGCCAGACCCGGCAGGTCAGTTCCGGAAACCCAGGAAGTCAGGCACGGGGCAGAGCATTTGAGATTGGAGCCAGAGAAGCTAGAGAGGATCCCAACATGGTTTCAGGTACGTTTCCTCTGAATAATGAATTTGCATCAGTCGTATTTGACTCAGGGGCAGATAGAAGTTTTGTGTCACTGGACTTTAAGCAGAAAATAAAATTAAAGCCCAAGAAGTTGAAAGAAGCCTTTGTAATTGAGTTTGCCAATGGTCAAGAATTCAAAGCTAGAAACGTAATTATGAATTGCACTATGAACTTAGCCAATAAGGACTTTAGCATAGACCTTGTACCGATCGAACTTGGAAGCTTCGACAAAATTGTAGGCATGGATTGGCTATCCAAAAACCAAGCTGAGATTGTATGTTTGGAGAAGTTTATTCGGATTCCTCAAGATGGAATGGAACCAATTGTGGTTCAGGGAGACAAGTTGGATCGAAAGATTAAGCTGGTATCTTGCATGAAGATGCGAAAGTATCTGAAAAAGAATTACACTGCATATCTGGCACATGTGATTGACGGAAAGATCATGGAGAAAAGTATTGAGGATTTACCGGTAGTTCGGGAGTTCTCTGATGTATTTCCTAGGGATTTACCAGGCCTACCCCCACAAAGGCAAGTCGAATTCGCTATCGAGTTAATTCCTGGAGCTGCCCCGGTGGCAAGGGCACCATATCGCTTGGCACCATCGGAAATGCAAGAAATATCAACCCAACTTCAGGAGTTATTAGACAGATGATTTATAAGACTAAGTTATTCACCTTGGGGTGCACCAGTTCTATTCGTTAAAAACAAAGATGGGTCAATGCGGATGTGCATTGATTATAGGGAACTTAATAAGCTGACCATCAAGAATAGATACCCCCTCCCTAGAATCGATGATCTGTTCGACCAACTCCAAGGTGTAGTTTATTTTTCCAAGATTGATCTACGATCCGGATATCACCAGGTGAGAGTTCAGGAAGAGGACATTCCCAAAACAGCCTTCAGGACCCGGTACGGTCATTACGAATTTCTGGTTATGCCATTTGGACTGACCAATGCACCGGCTGTCTTCATGGATCTAATGAATAGAATTTGTTGGCCGTACCTGGATAAATTTGTAATCGTCTTCATAGACGGAATATTAATTTATTCAAGAAGCCGGGGGACCATGAGCAACATCTGAGGATAATTTTGGAATTACTCTGAAACGAGAAATTGTATGCAAAATTTTCTAAATGCGAATTCTGGATGCAGGAAGTACAGTTTCTGGGTCATAGAGTTAATGAAAGAGGAATTCAGGTAGATCCTGCCAAGATTGAGGCCATTAGGAATTGGGAAGCTCCAAGAACCCCTACGGAAATCCGTCAATTCCTGGGGTTAGCAGGCTATTATCGGCGATTCATCGCAAACTTTTCGAAAATTGCACAGCCGCTCACAACCTTAACCCAAAAGGACAAGAAATTTATTTGGGGTGAGAAACAAGAGGAAGCATTCGAGACTCTCMAGCAGAAACTAKGCAATGCACCTRTTTTATCYTTACCAGAGGGTTYGRAAAACTTTGTGGTCTATTGTGACGCATCGCACCAAGGTTTAGGGTGTGTACTAATGCAGAAAGACAAGGTCATTGCGTATGCTTCAAGGCAACTCAAAGTGCACGAGAAGAACTATACTACGCATGACCTAGAACTAGGGGCTGTAGTGTTTGCGCTGAAGATTTGGAGACATTACCTTTATGGTACCAAGTGCACTATATTCACTGATCATAAAAGCCTTCAACACATCCTAAATTAGAAAATGCTGAATATGAGGCAAAGAAGATGGGTCGAACTGCTTAGTGATTATGATTGTGAGATTAAATATCATCCGGGCAAAGCTAATGTTGTAGCTGATGCTTTGATCCAAAAGGGAGGAGTGAAACCAACAAGGGTGCGAGCTTTGGGAGCCTTAATAAACACCAGTTTGAAGGCACAAATCCTAGAGGATCAAAAAGAAGCTTTAAGGAAAGAGAATTTGAAGAATGAGATTATGCACGGCATAGAGTCCAAATTTCAGATAAAGTCTGATGGAGTGAATTATTTAGGAAATAGAGTTTGGATACCTAAGATCGGTAATCTTAGATCAACCATTTTGAACGAAGCTCATCGATCAAAATATTTAATTCACCCGGGAGCAGATAAGATGTATAGGGATTTAAGGGCACATTACTGGTGGCCTGGAATGAAAAAAGACATTGCATTATATGTAAATAAGTGCTTAACTTGTGCAATAGTCAAGGCCGAACACCAAAAGCCTTCCGCTCTGCTCCTATAACCTGAGATTCCTTAATGGAAGTGGGAACAAATATTGATGGACTTTGTAACTAAATTACCCCGAACTGGAAAAGGGCATGATGCCATTTGGGTAATTGTAGATTGATTGATGAAATCTGCTCATTTCTTACCAATCCGAGAAGATTATAAGATGGAAAAGTTGGCTCAGATTTATATAAACGAAATTATCGCTAGAGATGGAGTACCTCTTTCTATTCTATCGGATAGAGACACCCGTTTTACGTCAAGGTTTTGGCAGTCAGTCCAACAAGGGATGGGTACACGGCTAGATCTAAGAACCTCTTATCACCCCCAAACTAATGGACAGACCGAAAGAACAATCCAGACCCTGGAAGACATGTTGCGTGCCTGTGTTATAGATTTTGGTGGAAGCTGGGATACGCATCTTCCGTTAGTGGAATTTGCATACAATAACAGCTACCATACTAGTATCCAGTGTGCGCCTTATGAAGCTTTATATGGGCGCAAGTGTAGATCTCCACTGTGTTGGTCCGAAATCGGCGACAGGCAGTTAACTGGACCTGACGTTATCCAAGAAACTACTGATAAAATTATAGTAATCAAAAATCGACTCAAAGCAGCAAGGGATCGTCAGAAAAGTTATGCCGATAATCGGAGGAGACCATTAGAGTTCCAAAAAGGAGATAAAGTATTTCTAAAAGTCTCACCATGGAAAGGAATAATGCGTTTTGAAAAAGGGGGCAAGTTGGGTCCTCGATATATTGGTCCCTTTGAGATAACAGAAAGGATTGGGCCAGTGGCATACAAGTTAAATTTGCCCCCGGAGTTAAGCGCTATCCATAATACATTCAATGTATCAAATCTCAAAAGGTGCTTAACAAATGAAACACAAGTGGTGCCATTGGAAGACGTGCAAATTAGCGATCATCTGCATTTCATTGAAAAACCCGTAGAAATTATGGATAGAGAAGATAAGCAGCTGAGGCGTAGCAGGATCCCTATAGTAAAAGTTCATTGGAACTCGAAGCATGGACCGGAGTACACGTGGGAAAGGGAAGATTTCATGAAAAGCAAGTATCCCCACTTGTTCTCAAAGCCAGCCATGGTTTGTTTATGACGAATAAATTTCGGGACGAAATTTTTCAGGCTTGGGGAGACCGTGACAATCCATCATTTCATAGTTTCAGGTTAGTACCTTATTTTAGGATCTTTATTGAGAATTAAGTCTTTCTAGGATTTAGCTTCGATGATTAGAGATCATCTTGCTTAATTCCCAAGATTAGTTCGAAAGATCACGTGTCGGCGGGTAGCTAACAAAGTTAGTTTATGCAATGCCAATTAGTCTTGAAATACCCCAAATAAAATAAAGTTGATATTTTAAGTTTCGTATTTCAAAATTTAAAATTTCCAAAGTTTTATTGGCCAATTAATTTATTAAAGGGTGGAGTTTTTAAAATCTTTTATCAAGTTGTTTTTGTTTAGATAAGTTATAGTGGGGTTTTATTATTTAGAAAAATAAAAATATTTTGGGCTTGGGCCTTTAGAGGCCAGCCCATTTCTTCTCTAAAAAGCCCTCATATAAATACCCCTCTTCCTATGAAAACTCTCATTTCCAACTCCCAGCTTAACCTGTCATCTCCCTCTAAACTCGACCACCTTCCAGCCGATTTTATCTTCTCGCAAGTCTTAAAGGATTCTGTTACTCTTAAGGATTGTTCAAGATTCTAAGAAAATGTATGAGTTGAGCTCTCCTATTCTCTCAAAAATTCGAAAGTTTACATTCTCCTTCACCTACTTGATTCTTTAGTAAATTATGGGATTTAAAGAGGGGAGATTGTTCATCAAAGACCTACAAATGTCTTCGATAGGATGATAATCTRTGATCCATGTTCTTTAATCTCTAAGAAAGTAGGAGAGAATCCTTGCATGTGAGGTCTGATCATATTATTCGTATGGTAGGATCTTGCATGCATCTTTAATCAGAATTGTTATCTTTAAAACTCGTTGGAATCGGAATTTATTTTTCTGGAGTTTGTTCGAAGATGATGACTTAGGCTAGAGTTTAAATTCTTGAAAATGATGAGTTTGAGACCCCTCCCCATCATTGATGTCATTCTTGGAGCATGCAATCTGTTTGGAGGCGTGTGACTCAAGATTGTAGGGTATTTAAGATGATACTAAAACCCACTTAATTACTCTTGATATTAGAAATTGGCGGTTGTCATCATTGTTTTGGATGACTTACAATGATGTCATTAGATGGATTTTTGGAAGGTTCCTTTTGAAAATAAATAATAAAATATCGGCTTTATTTTATAAAAACCCTTATGGCATTGCATTGAAAGCAACTTTGCTCTACCTTGGGCAAGAAACCTTTAAGTAATTTAGCGCTGGTTATTGGTCTGTCAGGAAGTTCAGGCGAGCCTAAAAAGCTTCTAAAGGAAACCTTCGGATATTCATCAAACTTGTGAGTTCTTACGGCCCCACTTTTACTGCTTTTTGATTGTTTTATGGGGGAAAAGCATGAGATTGAGCAAACTATGCATGTTTATTTTATGTGAAACCTTGGGACTAAAGAACTGTTTAGTCGATGCTTTGCTCAAAACCTTTGGACTAAGGAACTGCTTAGTCAAGTTTTGCTTGAAACCTCTGGACTAAGGAACTGCTTTGTCGGGTTTTCTAAGTTATTTTTGTTTACTGTTATTGCACTTGGAATAAATGTTGAATTGATGTGCTTGGGAGTATATTTTCCAAATAAAAGTCCCCGTCCGTAAACGCTACTTGTTAACTCGGGTTCATCCCCGGGCCGTGGTATTGTGGATAGCCGCTATTGTGTTGACAGTCCCACCCAGAAAGGGGTGCACATTACCTACGTTTTCTTGGTCTAATCATGTGGAATTTGGACCACCGCTGAATTAGTACTATATCGAATTGTGGGACCTAAGTAGTGTATGGGTTACTTTTGGTTGTTCGAAAATTTATGGGGCAATTGGTCAAGTAAGGCTCAGTAGCGTCTCAAGTTATACATCGTCAAAGATTTACATTTATTAAGTGCAAACAATTCGCATAAGTTTGCAATTACTTGGTTTATGCATTGAAACGTTTTATGCATATGAAAACCCGTGAGCTCACCAACTCTTTGTAGTCGACCTTGTTTTATTTTCATGCTTTTCAGGATTTAAGTAAGGTTGGTTGGATTTTTGGGAGCATACTCGTGACAAGATTGATTAAGTCCGAAATTGAAGTATTTTGAGAGAGGTTGTATTTAGTTAAATTTCAGTTATGTCAATAAACTTGTTTTATTTTTGTACAACTCAGAATGGTGTTGTTTATTAACTGTCGCTATGATTCGCTTGCCTGTTACATCTCGTGTTTCCGCTTTAGCGGGGTGTGACATGAAGCCTCCGATTCAGAAGAAATTGATAATTTTAATGAAGAAATTGATTTTTCAAATATCATAAATTCAGATGTTTGTTTAGATAATGAGATTGATCGTTTTGATTTTTCAAACAATTTACCAGTCATAAAGATTTCATAGTTAAAACAATATGACTGAAGATTCCGATTTAGCTTCAGACTTTGAAAAGAATTTTAATCAAAAACCTGTTTCCGAGGATGTGTATTATAAAAAGAATAAAACTAAAAAGAATTCAAGGAAACAGAAGAAGCTTACAAAGAAAATTAAACAAAATGTTCGACATCCAATTAAATCTGATAATTTTCTTTTTCCTATTTCAGATAAGACGATGAAGTTTAAGACTATTTGGAGAGTAAAAGAAGAAGACAAATCATCAACTCAACAGAAGAAGAATATATTTACTAAATCTGTATCAAATAATTCGACATTGAATAATTTTGTAATAAGATATTCAGTTGATGAATTGTTTGATATAAGAAATAGTAAAAATAATTGTTCTCCATGTAGAGTGAATGAATGACTTAAGTGTTTTACTTCGTTTAAACCTTATCATTTCATGCATTCTGCGCTTTCTGCTTTATCTAAGAAATTGCATGTTAAAGAGCGTTGGTATATGTACCACCAACAAAATCTGAGCTTAAAGGTCTAAAACTAAAATGGGTACCAAAACTCAATTGATTCACTTTTGCATGTTAACCGGCATGTGCGGCTCTTAGACTTCTGATGTTCTAAGCACATGACTGGTAGAAAAGAACTCTTAGCTAACTATGTTGAGTCTTTTGGAGGTACGGTAAGGTTTGGAAACAATCAATATGCACCTATCCTTGGATACGGTGATGTAATTTCTGGGAATTTAACTATTAAGAAAGTGTAGTTTGTCRAAGGACTTGGACATAATTTGTTTAGCATAGGTCAATTCTATGATAAAAATCTAGAAGTCTGTTTTAAAGCTAACCAATGCAGCATCCGAACTACTGATGGTAAGGAGCTCTTAGCTGGAATTAGAAGATCAAATCTCTACATAATTGACCTATCCAATACACAAGTAGATACTGATGTCTGCTTGATATCCAAGGCATCCTTGAAGCAGAATTTACTATGGCATCGACGACTTTAACATCTGAATTTTAAGTATCTTAATAAGTTGGTATGTGACAACTTGGTTAAAGGTATCCCAGAACTAAAGTTTCATAAAGACCATGTATGTGGTGCATGCGAGATGAGCAAAATCAAGAAAGCTTCACACAAGTTGAAGACAGAGTTCAATACCGAACGTCCTTTACACTTACTTCATATGAATCTTTGCGGTCCTATGAGAGTCCAAAGTATCAATGGGAAAAAGTATGTGCTGGTTCATTTTCTGAGATCAAACGATGAAGCGGCCTAAACAATTATTTCATTCTTGAAGACAATTCAGAATAATTTGCAACTTCAAGTTCAGAAAATCAGAACTGACAACGGAACTGAATTCAAGAACAACACACTCGGTTCATTCCTAGAATCCATGGGTATTTCACATACGTTTTCGGCAGCCCGGACACCGCAACAAAATTGTGTATGTTGATCCCAGATATCTCAATAACACAAATAATCTAGTTATGAGTAACCAAATTATAGTGATTTAATGAAGAAAGTTATGAA
>NW_020201491.1:15220-26560 GCF_001531365.2 Cynara cardunculus var. scolymus
TATGGGCTGAAGCAGTAGCGACTGCTTGTTTTACCCAGAACCGCTCTTTTGTAAATAAAATGTTTGGTAAAACTCCATATGAAATAATAAGTAAAAGAATACCTAATATCAAATTCTTTCGAGTTTTTGGTTGCAGGTGTTTCATATTAAATGACAAAGAGGACAGAGGGAAGTTCGCTGCTAAAGCTGATGAAGCAGTCTTTGTTGGCTACTCAAAGACATCTGCCGCATATAGGGTCTACAATAAACCGACCAAAATCATCAATGAAAGTGTAAACATATCCTTTGTTGAAGTCATTGATGTGGCTTCTGAACAATTCAGTTCACGACCCGGTCTGATAATTAACACTTCGCGAAAAGCTGATCAACCTGAGTCTTCTAATTCTGATAAAGCTGATTTTGATTCTTTATTTGAGAATTTCTATGAAGAATATTTTTTGAAAATAAATCTAATCAGTCTAATGTTTTGTCCATGGAAAATTCAAGTGAACAACAGTTATCTGGTCCATCTCCCGATGTGCTAGTAACTGAAACAGAATAGGAAACGGAAGTAGTGAATGAAGAAATAGAGATGGAAGATCCGAATAATTCCGTTCAGTGTGAAGAGGGTGAAAATTTTGGAGTGCAAGAGGTATCAGTTGAACAAGATGATAATAATTCATCTCAACCAGATATTCAACCTATTCAAGTTCCTAATATTGAACCTTCACCTAAACCAGTTCCTTCAAACTCCCCAAATACCTACACTGATCAAAATTCAGACCAAAGCTCCTATATTCCCCTACCTCATAGCAAGAAGTGGGCCCGAAATCACCCAATACATCAAGTAATTGGTGATCCATCAGCACCTATTCGTACACGGTCTGCGACGGCTAATGAATGTCTTTATTCCACGTTCTTGAGTATTATTGAGCCGACTAAGTTTTTTGAAGCCTTAGCTGATCCGGATTGGATATTAGCAATGCAAGAAGAGTTGAACCAGTTCGAAGCACTGAAAGTCTGGAGATTGGTACCTCGTCCCAACAACAAGACGATTATCGGTACTAAATGGGTATTAAAAAATAAAAAGAACGAAGATGGTGTTGTGGTTAGAAATAAGGCCCGGCTTCTTGCTAAAGGATATAATCAACAAGAAGGCGTTGACTACGACGAAAATTTTGCCCCGATTGCAAGGATTGAAGCAATACGAATGTTTTTGGCGTACACGGCACACAAGAGCTTCACGGTGTACCAGATGGACATCAAGACAACATTTTTATATGGACTTCTCAAAGAGGAAGTCTATGTCTCACAACCGGAGGGTTTTGTTGATCAGTCAAAAGCGAATCATGTCTACATTCTTGATCGAGTTCTTTACGGCCTTAAACAAGCTCCGAGAGCCTGGTATGACATCTTATCAGAGTTTCTGGTAAAGTCAGGTTTATCGAAAGGTAATATTGACATATCCCTCTTTATTAAAAAGGAGAAGTCTGGTATTATTTTGATAGAAATTTATATAGACAACATAATATTTGGATCCACAAATCCCAAATACTGTAAAAACTTTTCTGCCTTGATGGTTTCCCATTTTAAAATGAGTATGATGGGTGAGATGAACTTCTTTTTAGGTCTTCAAGTAAAACAATTATTTTCAGGTATCTTTATTTGTCAAACAAAATATATTTTTGATATCCTGAAGAAATTTAATATGGAAAACTGTTCATCTATCAAAACACCTATGGTTCATGGAACAAAAATCCATGCTGATCCTTCTGGAAAAGATGTTGATCAAAAAACATATCGAGGCATGATAGGTTCTTTGATGTATTTGACATCTTGTAGACCTGATATAATGTTTTCAACACATCTTTGTGCCAGATATCAGTCTAATCCAAAAGAGTCCCATCTTAATGCCGTTAAGAGCATTTTTCGATATTTTAAAGGGACTGCTAGTCTTGAATATCCCAAGGATACTAGATTACTAGTTTTGAACTGACAGCTTATTTAGATGCAGACTATGCAGGCTGTATGTTGGACATAAAAAGTACAATGGAACATCTACAATTTGTGGGAGACAAGTTAGTCAGTTGGGCATCAAAGAAACAGAACTGCGTTTCCATTTCCACTGCCGAAGCAGAATATGTAGCTACTGCAAGYTGYTGTTCTCAAGTGCTATGGATGCAGACACATCTCAGAGAGTATGGGTTCTATTTTACTAAAATTCCAATTTACTGTGATTCCAAAAGTGCTATTGCAATTTCATGTAATCCGGTTCAACACACTATAACCAAGCATATAGATATCCAGTATCATTTTACTAAAGATGATGTAGAAAAAGAAACCATTGAATTGTATTTTGTAAATACAAAATTTCAATTAGCTGACTTATTTACGAAAGCCTTAGATGAAAAACGCTTCAGCTTTCTTGTATCTAAGTTAGGTATGTTAAATTTGAAAATTTGAAAATTTGAATTTTTATTAAAAACAGTTCAACTCATTGAATTGTATTTAATTCAAATTCATTTAGTCAAATATCTGTATTTCATAAATACAAGTTAGTGTTTCAATTTTCCTATCTGATTTTAAATTTCTTGATCGTGGGAATCTATATTTGAGGGGGAGTGTGGATTTTTATCTGTTTTTGAATATATGATCTTATTTTAAGGGGGGTGAATTTTATCTGTATTGAACTAACATTTTTTATTTTATAAGTGTTTGGTCGATTTAGTCTAATCCGGACAACACTTGTCCGATTTAATACAAATCCGAAAAACACTTGTCCGATTTAGACTAATTCGGACAAAAGGCTATATGATAAACTCTTATCCGGATAAGGTTAGATATATTTTACAAGGGATTGAGTGGATTAGTAAATCGCTTGTTTGATTTGACCGGATTCTTAAATCGCTCGACTCTTTTATTCTTTCAAGTCCTTAAATCGTTCATTTCATGAGTGATTTAATCTTTCTCTTGAGCGATTTAGTCTTCTTCCTTGAGCGATTTATTCTTTAATCATTTGAACCTTGAGCGATTTATTCTTTAATCGTTTGGACCTTGAGCGATTTATTCTTAAACCGGACAAGTCTTGACCGATATTCTTCTATATCATCTATGCCTTGAGGGATTTATTGTCTGGATAAACACTTAGTTGATTCTTAATTCATAAATCGGACACCTCTTAGACGATTTATTCTAATCCAGACAACCCTTGAGTGGTTTAGAATTTGAACGGTTTTTGACTTTGACTATAAATAATTGATTCAATTTTTACTTTTACTTTTTACTCTCATATACTATTCATCATCGTCTCCGGTTGATTCTCTGGTTTATCGCTCAAGTCTTCATTCAAGTTCATCGTTACGATTTTCTCTTTCATCCTCATTCTTCCATTAATATTTTTTGATTCATATTCATGGACTTCTATTATTTCCTTGACGAGATCTTGACTGTACTGAACTTTAAGGACTAGTTAAACCTGTTAATGGAGGTCTCTAATAAAACCTTAATTGGGATTTGAACTAATCTGATTTCTATCCAAAGAGTTTGTCTAATCTTTGTTAATCATTTTCTTTCTTTAGATATTTTTTTCTTCTCATTAAGGTTTGATTTTTTTTTTATGGTTTGATTTCTTGTTTTCTTTTGACCGAATTTCTCACCGGAGAAGGTGACTAGAGAAAACTCCGATCAACCTTAATCCGGTTGAGTTTGTTCGGATTATTCTTTAGACTTATAATTTTTCTTTTGTTTCTTTGTTGACTGGATATGTAATCCGGTCACCAATTTTTATTTTTTTGATTTGTTTAGGATTTTTTTTAATGTTTTGAAAAAATTTAGTTTTGTTATTAATTTTTTTTTAGTATTTTTTTAAGTCAAATTTTTTCTTTTTTGAATTTTTTTTTTTGAATTTCTTGGATAATATGAGTTCTAATATTTTAGATTGTTCATAGGTTAATGGCGGACATTCAACATCAATCTGACGAGGAATCTCACATTCCCTCAGTCAGATCTGATAACATCCCAAACCCGTCTAACCAACCCATACCCTCTGAAACCCTTTTTCCCTAATTCAAATATCTCGAAATAAAGCCAATCATCCCTGAAATACTGAAAGGTCAACCTATAGCCTACTCCTTACCAGCCAATACACCTGTTCCAATGGTGTATCTACAACAATTTTGGAGTATGCTTATACTGGCAAAAGACGGCGACACCATGTACTTCGAAGAAGAAGTTGATGAATATGTCAGCCGTCTGACATTAAAACGGCTAAGAAGGAATCTCTGTCTCCTCGGATCAGGCTCTACCGGATATGAAGAATTTGTAACAGATAACCAACTATGCCTAGACATCAAAAGGTTTGGATACTCGACAGAGTTAACTAACCCGACACAGTTCAAAAGACGTTTTATGCCATCTATCTAGCATCTGTTGTTCTCCATCCTGAACAGATGTCTGATGTCCAAGACTGCGGGGATATATACTTGCTGCTGTTCTTTCCTCAAATTCTTTCATGGGATAGTCTTCTCACGCAATTATGACTATGCTCTAGTTATCTGGAATGAACTGGTGGAGCTTGTGAACGCAAAGCGATTTCCTTCTAAAGCCAGAAAATTCGTGCCCTTCCAGAGATTTCTACAATTAATCGTAAAGGCAATGATGAATGTGAATGAAGACATTCCGGCTAGATCCAATGCTGAAATGGGGCCGACATTCGTCATGTCTAGAATTTGGCAGCCTATTGTAGTTGAGGACTTGGACTCCATAATGGAAATACCACTAGTGCTCATTGCGTTGGCTGATCAGACTGCTCAGTGTGTGATAGATTATAGGAGAGTGATAGATCCTATAGTTCAACCAGAACCGGTTGAACTTGCCCCGGGATCACCCCATGCCTCAGTTGTGAGAGAGGTGTTAGAGATAGATGAGAGAGTTCAGGAACAGGGGTTACCTGAACAGGGTAGTGTGCTGAGGGAAAATCAAATAGAGAGGGGTGAACAGGAGGGGGGAGCGTATGATCGGCAAAGTACTTCATCTGATAGTACTTCCACAACTTCTTCAAGTTTGGAAGATACTAAAACTGACAACGAGGCAGCTCTTGGTGATCATGATGATGATGATGATAATAATGATGATGGAGCCGATGACCATGCTCAAACTATTCCTTCACAAAATATTCCAGTCGAAGCAATGGTTGATGATATCAACGACATATTTCCAAAAATTCTTGCTCAACAGACTTGTCCAAGTCTACATTCATTGTCATTTGATGCTGAAGAATTTGGAGATCAATTTGATGAATATGATCGTATTCTAGTAAGTGTTGAAGATGAGGGAGATACAGTTGAAAATGTTGAGAGTATGTGTGAAAGGGACAAAGAAGAACATGGTGAGGGTGTGAGTGGAGCACAAAAAGAATATCATAGCCGGGTACCCGTAACTACTACTGACATTCATTCATTGAATGTTGGTATTGAACAAGACATAGCTAGCCCAGCTATGCAAATGCGCACCCCACCCATCCACTCAATTGGTTCTCAACAACCAATTGTTTCAATTGAACACGGGGATATAGCACATCCGCTAACTACTTCTCATTCGGAGAACGTAGTTATTGAAACAAGTAGGTCACTGCCCCAGCCTACGACATCGATTATGTGTACCTCGAGTCTAGCGCCGATACACATAGGTACACACGAGTCTAGAGCATCTATTGCTCCATGTGTAGTTCTTAGTGAACTTGCTGGAACGACCAAATTGGTGTCATTTGACATTTCACAAGGACAGGTTGGAAGTCCTACCAATGCTTCCATCATGCCAACATTGAACGTAGGCACAACAGTTTATTCAACTATTGTTTCAACTGGTAATCTAAGTGATCCAGGTGTTAGCTTACCAGACTTTGTGTCACGGGAATATCTGGACGGCGCCCTAAAGGCTGTTCAAGAAAACATGGATGCACAGATTGCAAGTCTGAAAAGACTTCTGAAGGGGAAAGAACATATTGAAGAAGAGCAACCATCTGCGCCATCATCACCACCTGTACCTGAGCTGTCGGTACAAGAGCAAACGATGGATGAACTTAAATCGCTGCTGTATGCAAAATTAATGGCATCTCAAAATCCTTAAGCTGAAGATGCAGACTTGGTTGGGATCTTAAGACAACAATTGGATGTTAACCCTTTCGCTAGAGCCGCAGAGTTTTTGGGTTTGCAAGATGTGGTTACTTCTAGCTTCACAAAAGTTAGCAAGTTAATCACATCCAAAACCCAAGATCTTAAAAGTTCAATGGATGCCCTTGTTGAATGGGTGTCTACTTTAGAAGAGACATGCAGATCTCAGGCCACCTCTCATAAAAGAAGGCATGATGATTCGGATGATCCAGATCATCATGAGGGGGAGAGGAAGAGACTGAGAGTGGTTGAGACGTCTGAACAAGCTGCAAGGGTTGAAAGTGAGCCAGCTGCTCAAGATGTGATTGCTGAAGCTTCTGCCTCGGAGTCTGTTCAGGAAAGAATAAATGAAGAAGAAATGGAGAGAAGTCCTATGATCGAGCCAATGGTTGAAAAGCCAGTGGACTCCACAGTAGGGACAAGATTGTTATTAGACTTGTCTGCCAATGTAGGTTTTAATGATGTATTTTCTAATGTACTGGGTGGAGAGCAAGATTTTGGAGAGGACATTGATAATATTGACGAGTCAATTGGGATTTACTTTGACTTTGAAGACGACGTAATTGATGAAGATCCATTTTTTCCTATTCAAGATGACCGTCAGACTATTCCATAATCCTCCACTGCAGATGTAACTGGTGTATCAGACATCTCTGCTCCTAGAGAATCTGTTGATCCTACATAAATTTTCACAAATAGTTATGCTCCATTTCACATTCGAGCGAATTTTCCAGGATATGATAGAGAAAGGATCCGAGAGCCGTACTTGGAAGACATCTACTTTGGAATTTTTCTCCGACTTCATAAGGCTCTGAGCGGTGATAAAATCCTTGGTATCCACCGGGAAACCAAATATTATCGTATAGAGTACAAACACTTTTTGAAAGCAAAGCACCTGCCTATTAGTGAAGTTCGTACCAAACATAGGGTTGTCACAATCAAACAAATCGATGCTTAAAAACTTCTAAGAATCTGGTACCCGGTCTTCACTTTGACTAGACAAGATGGACAAATCTAGAGATTCAGTGAAGCTGATTTCTCAAGCTTGTATTTGGAAGATTTAGAGTATATGTACTTTGAGATCAAAAACATGACTAACAGGAAAGAGGGAGCTCTGGTTGCTCTTGATGCTATTAAAAGATTTATGCGGTGTCATGTAAAACTGGCTATGGTTATAGATGTTCAGATGGGTCTTGAAGACAACCAAAGAATCATCAACCTGAAAAGACCTAATCAAGACTTAGAAGATATTGATGTTTATCCAGTCTACATGATTCTTGAAAAGYCAGAGTTCGGAGTCATATAYTTTGCTCAGCTTCAAGTGAAGAAATTTATGAGATTCAGCGAGTTGAACAAGTATTCAGATGGTACAATAAGGCTGGTAAGACGGGCGCTTGACTTGAAAGGGGTGAACAACGACAGAGCTGCAGAGTCAGAGAGAATGAGTTCTAAAGAAAGATATTTGTTGATCAATGCCATAAATCTGCTTGAGGAGAAGATTCAGTACAGGAACGCTCTAAGGAGGTTAGAGAAAATTCCTGGACTTAGAAAGGAAAAATTTACAAGAGTCCGAACTTGAATCCAAAGGGGGAGAATGTTGGGTTCATGTATGAGCTTTATTGTTGTATTCAAGTTCTCCATACTTTACATGTTTTGTAATAGTGTAGTTTTATTTCTTCCTTAGTATAAATAGTATTTTCCTTTGTAATTGTCATTAAGCAAGTCATTAGCAATTGTAATCTGAAATTAGCATTGTAATTTCTCTCTCAATCAATCAAGAGACTTTTGGCGATCTACTCTCTCTTCATCTTATTTCTTGAAGATCTTGATCATGTTTGTATGATTTTGGGAATCACAAATATGCTTTGAGTATTAATTGTTTGTATACAATTTTCAATTGCTATTGGAACTGGTTTATTATGATTCACATTACATATTGTGCGGTTTCAACTTAAACCGTACAAGTGCTGATTGGATTCCACCTAAACCGGCCAAGGTGTTGTCCGATTTAACCTAAACCGGTCAAGGTTGTTGATCCCAGATCTCTCAATAACACTTATAATCCAGTTATGAATAACCAAATTATAATGATTTTATGAAGAAAGTTAAGAAGACTCAAAATTAATATATGAATATTAAAGAACAATTTGAGCTTCAAAGGTTTTACTTTATTGATAATAAAACGTAAAACACAAAGAGGACTTTTCACGTATGCGTGCATATTACAATAGACCTAGTCGTCTATTTATACTAGTTAGCTAATGCTAAGATACCTAACTATTGCTACTTTCTAGCAAATATTCTAGCTAATAGATATTGTTTATCTTTTACATGGATAATCATTGTTTACAAGATAAACTATAATTCCAGCTGTTGATTTGTCATCTCCAGCTGTCATTATNAATATTCTAGCTAATAGATATTGTTTATCTTTTACATGGATAATCATTGTTTACAAGATAAACTATAATTCCAGCTGTTGATTTGTCATCTCCAGCTGTCATTATYGATGTGDYRYTTTCATCCTTATCTTCAAGTCTTCAATGCATGCTTGGATGAATACTTAGAAAATCTTCTAAGTGTTAGTCTGTCCATCGTATCAATGACTACACTTTCCATCGCATCATCCATCGCTCCGCTGGTTGTACTTGGTCCATCGGTTCGACGGTTGGTCTTTCCATCGACGCTCTGGTTAGTCTTTCCATCGATCCAGACTTAGTTTCTTCTGCCTTGATGTCTTCATCGATTTCTGGTTCTTCATTACTTATTGTTTTTCATTACTTTTTACATTTTGCATTATGGGGTTTAACAATCTCCCCCTAAGTAATGAAATAACAAAGTCTAATCTAATCACATATGAAGAACAGACACTAATCTATAAGAAAAACATCAAATTCCAAATTTTCATTGGATGATGAATTTTCTGTACAAGACTGGAAGCATATTTACATCAAGGCAAAAATAAACAAAAAATCCATCTCTTTAAGGATTACCCGAGTATATTTCTCTAAATCGCAGGAGTAATCTTTTGTATGCAATCACCGTTGAGATTTCTTGAATGAGATGGTTTCCCTCTTCCCTTGGCACGTGGCTTCTGCCTAGTCTGTCTCTAATATTTTTCTGAAACCATTCAAGTGATTCGGTTGAGTACTTGAAGGCTTTAGACATTCTAAAGAACTTTTTCACCCCAAACTCATTCTTGTAATCAAGTCCGAGTTCGGGTTGAGACAAGACAGAGGCAGAGCGTATCTCCTGCAGGCCCTGAAATTCTTCATTTGGTGGAGCGCAGGATAGCCTCTCAACGCCCAGCCTTAGTGCAATTTCGAAGTCTGTTTTTGCTCTTAGCTTTACCAGGGACTCCATTGTCTTTACTATCGCTCGATTTGCCATTCCAAACCTTATCCCGTGATCCTGCCTCTGAGCTGTATAGGCGTATAATTCGATTAAGTCATATGGGTTGAGATTGATGATATCATTTTCGTTGAACACGCTAATGATCCTATGAGCTCTCTCCACAGTAAACTCAATGTATCTGATAGCTCGGTTGGCAAAGGATTTTATCTTTAAGTCCATGACTCCTTATTCCTTCATTCGAGAAGACAACTTGAGGATCTTGAGTAGTTTGTCTGACGAAACGATGGTGTAGGAGATCCATTGATTCGGGCGATAGAATTGGAGGATTTGTTGACAAATTTTCATCGTGATCATCGTACATGTATTGATGGATATTTTCCATCATTACTGGTTCCCTGGGTCGCTCTTGAGGTCTTCTCCTCGTCGACTCCATCTGCTGAATAATTTCGTCCACTAGGCCTGTTGGAGGATGCCTTGAGGAAGAGGGAACATCCGCTTGCACTATTGGTTGTGTTTGGTTTGGTTGGGTTGGGGTTATTATAGGTTCTGGTTGTTGGGGTGATGAAGGTTGGGTTGTAATGGGCTCTGGTTGTAAGGGTGAGGAAGGTTGGGTTATTGTAGGCTCTGGTTATATGGGTGAAGAAGATTGGGTTTTAGTAGGCTCTGGTTGTATGGGTGCAGAAGGTTGGGTTTTAGTAGGCTCTGGTTATGGAGAAATGATGAAAGGTTGAGTTGTGCGGGGTATTGGTGAGGGGGTTAAGGGTAGGTTTACATTTGGTGTAAGAGAAAAGGGTTTATGTGTTTGTGGAGTGGTTGGTTCTTCATTGGTTGAGGAACTTCACACGATGGGTTCTGGGGTTGTAGCCAAGGGAACTTGGATATGCGGTTGATCATCAGAGGGCAAGGCCTCTGGTTCCTTGGTTGGGTTTCTTAAGGTGAAGGTTGGTGTGGTGCTGGTTGCTGTGGTGCAGCGGATGTTGAAGTGTATGCAGCCAACGCCTCTTTCTCCCCCTCACGAGGGCCAAGGCCTTGATCCTCGGGGTCTTGGTCATCGTGGCGCCTTCTTTTTCTTGGGCGGCTGCTTGAGCAAGAGGCTTGAGACCTCTTCTTCTTCTTGTTCCTCCTGAGGGATGTAAGATACTCCCTCAGGGCTGCCTTTCTGTTGGTCTCCTTCATTGAACGAAGGAGAGTTGAAGTACGTCGTTGTTCATCAACCAACGTTGTAGTGAGAGCCCTTGTTGGTTGGATGGCTCGATGAACAAACTTTGCGCTGATCTCGTTGAAAGAGGAGACCAGCGCTCTTGATAGTGCTTGCATGTCTGCCTTTGTGGCAAAGTCGGTGGTGGAGGTGGAGGTTGTAGGTTATGATGGGATGGTGGAGGTGGAAGTTGGTGGGGGAATAGGGAGGTTGGCAATTAGATCTTTCACCTCTGCAGTGAAGGAAGAGAAGGCTTCATCGAATGAGAGGCCTACAGAGGGAGGAGGTGGTTAAGGGGTGGGTTTGGGTGAGAGTGTCTTAGATGGTTGTTATTTGGTGGGTGAGGGTGATGAGGGTGGTAAGGGTTTCATTGATTGAAGAGGTGGAAGGTTGAGAAGGTTTGGGTATTTGAGAGATGATAGAGGATGGTAGTTGATGAAGATGGCGAGTGATGGTTTGTAGTTGGGAAATAATGTATGTGAGGTTCTCATCGGTCTCAGTTGCCTGAGCCGTGAGGGTGRCAAGGGATTGGAGAAGGACTTGGTTGCGTTGGCTGGCTAGGGATGATATGGTGTTATGATGTTGGGTGATGKTTTGTTGGAGAATTTGGAGGCGGGAAGAGTTGGTTTGGGTTTGGGT
>NW_020201491.1:27247-28632 GCF_001531365.2 Cynara cardunculus var. scolymus
GGGATTGGACTGGGTCGTCCTGTTTCAATATCCCTTTGGCTTTGATCGCCAGGGATAGTGGATATGGTTGCCCTTTGGGGAGTGGGTTTAGAAATATGTTGGTGAGGGCCGGGGGAGTCACTAGCATCATCATCATCCGATGAAGACGATGCTTGTGCTCCTTCGTTTGGAGGGGGGACGGCTCTAAGTGCTCCGGGGTAGCTGCCCTTGGTTCTTGGGACAGCATGAAGCGTTCATAGGCTTGGCGTATCTCGTTCGTCGATGGAATGACAGTGAGCATAGCCCTTGAGAGTGGTCTGTTGATGCTATATCCGTCCTTTGAAAGAGTTGGACGATGTCCGTGCATTTTGTAGATCGGTGTGAATGGATCTGTGACCGGGAGTGCATTTTTCCTCATCGCATCCCCAATTATGAGAGCAAGGAAGCGAGGGAAGAGGACAACGGTCAGTGGCTTTCCAGCGGCTTGAAGTTTTCTCTTCTTTAGCACGGCCGCATGGATCTCAGTGTAGATGAGGAGGGCGTAATCGATGTTGAGGTTGAAGTAGAGGCCATACATGATCGTCATAATGTTCAAATTTCCTTGGTCGAGGGAGCCTAACTTGCATGTTAGGGACCGGTTCAGAATGGAAAAGAACAAATTCCACATTGGTGGGAGGAATTGTCTTTTGAAATCTGAGATGTTTCGTATCTCTTTGTTGTAGCCTAACATCCTTACAAATCGTAGAATGTCCTCGGAGGTCGGTAGCTCGTCATATTGCTCGGAGGTCTGAGATGTTTCATATCTCTTTTGGAAGGTTCCTATTTTTAGACTTTTGAGGAACCCAAAATTATTTGGAACAGAATTTATAATCTGTCCAAAAATCAGCTTTTGAGTAATAAAATATCAACCTTATTTCATAAAAATCCGATGGCATTACATGGGATTCAACATGACTCTATTTTCGTCAAGAACCCATAGGTGATCTGAATGTTGGATGTTGGTCTATTTAGGAAGGCAAGGCAGGCATTGAGAGCTTCAGACTCCGTTCTCTTGGATATTCATCATCAAACCAGTGAGTTCTCACGACCCCACTTTTAATGCTTTGTTTATTGTTTTGGGGGAAAAGCATGAGATTAAGCAAATTATGCATGTTACTTGTTGAAACCATTGGACTAAGGAACTGCTTAGTCAAACTTTGTTTGAAACCATTGGACTAAGGAACTGCTTTGTCAAGCTTTGTTTGAAACCATTGGACTAAGAAACTGCTTAGTCAAGTTTATTATGTCATGAAATATTGACTGTTACTGCAGTTTGAAATAAATGCTAAATTGATGTGCTTGGGAGTATATTTTCCAAATAAAGTCCCCGTCCGTAAACGCTACTTGTTAACTCGGGTACATCCCCG
>NW_020201491.1:33331-60165 GCF_001531365.2 Cynara cardunculus var. scolymus
TTCGGACCGGAACCGGACTTTCTAAGCAACTACCGGWAATTCTTAAAATTTCTCAACAAAATTATCTAACTCCTAATCTTATAAATTATCTTCAATAACACTAATATAAACTTAATAAGAGCTAACCTGGAAGCTTAAATTTGACAGTTGTCACAGTCTAGTTTGATTTCCACTCTTAGCCTTGTTTAGAAGCTTTGGAGGGTGCGTTTGGTTTGGCGGAATGGAATGGATTTGGGAGGATTTGGATTTAAAATTCATTCCAATCCCATGTTTGGTTTGCTAATTGATCAGAATTTGAAATCCCGTGTATTTTTTAAAATCCCGTAAACAAGGGATTTTGAAATCCATAGTAAATGGGCTGGATTTAAAATACAAATCCGGGCGACATCTCCTCTTCGACGCTTCAATATTCATGCCCTAACCCCTTCTCGTCACTTTCCCCATTGCTCTCGTCGGTCTCCTCCAACTCCCCACTTCTCGTCGCTTTCCCCATTGCTCTTGCCGGTCTCCTCCAACTCCCCACTGCTCGCGCCGGGGTCTCCTCCAACTCCCCACTGCTCTCGCCGGTTCTCTCCTCCTCTCTGCTCTTCGTCCCGCTTGAACCGGTGCTTATCCTCTTCGCCTCTTCGCCTCTTCGTCCCGCTTGAGCAGGTAAGACTTCCCTTTCCAATCTTCTCGTTATTACATTACAATCTTTATAGTATATGATGCTTAATCAATTACAACTCACCAACCTAGATGTAGCATCCGGGACATGCTCAAATCCTAGAAAGCGCTCGATTATATGTCCTCTTGTGTCACACCCCGCTAAAGCGGAAACACGAGATGTAACAGGCGAACGAGTCATAGCAATAGTTAATAAATAACACCATTCCAAGTTGTTCAAAAACAAAACAAGTTTATCGACATAACTAAAATTAGAACTGAATACACTTTTCTCAAAATACTTTAATTTCAAACTTTAATCGATCTTGCCACGAGTATGCTCTAAAAATAGAACCAACTTTACTTAAATCCTGAAAAGCATGAAAATAAAACAACGTCAACTACAAAGAGTTGGTGAGTTCACGGGTTTTCATATGCATAAAACGTTTCAATGCATAAACCAAGTAATTGCAAACATATGCGAATTCTTTGCACTTAATAAAAGTAAATCTCTCACGATGTAGAACTTTAGATGCTACTGAGCCTTACCTGACCAACTGCCCCATTAATTTTCGAACAACCAAAAGTAGCCCGTACACTACTTAGGTCCCACAGTTCGATATAGTACTAATTCAAAAAGGATAATAATCTATGATCTATGTTCTTTGAACTCCAAAGTGGAAAAAAAAAAACTCTTTGCATGTGAAGCTTGAGCATGTAAAATTTAGTTTTGAAGTGATAAATCTTGCATGCATCTTTAATCTATTCTATCTTTATCGAAAACTCAAAGGAATCGGGAAAGATTCTTCCCTGGAGATTTAAAATTAATTTTCTAGCTTGAAAATGGTGTTAAAACTTGGAAAATGATGAGTTCGACCCCAAATGACTGCCACTCGGTGAGCGTGCAATCTGTTTCGTGGGCTGTGTAACTCAAGGTTGAAGAGTAATGATGAGGAATTTAAAACCCACTCAAACTTCTTGGTATTTGGAAATAGTCGGCTGAGCTCATTATTTTTAAATGATGTGACAAGTTGGGCATAAAATGACTTTTGGAAGGTTCCTATTTTTAGAGTTTTGAGGAACCCAAAAATATTTGGAACAAAATTTATAATATGTCCAAAAATCAGCTTTTGAGTAAAGGATTTTGATTTCTTTTATTTTAGATAAATTTTGGGCTGTTTTTAGATTAAATAGTAAAATATCAACCTTATTTCATAAAAATCCGATGGCATTACATAGTATTCAACTTGACTCTATCTTCGTCAAGAACCCATAGGTGATCTGAATGTTGGATGTTGGTCTATTTAGGAAGGCAAGGCAGGCATTGAGAGCTTCAGACTCCGTTCTCTTGGATATTCATCATCAAACCAGTAAGTTCTCATGGCCCCACTTTTAATGCTTTGTTTATTGTTTTGGGGGAAAAGCATGAGATTAAGCAAACTATGCATGTTACTTGTTGAAACCATTGGACTAAGGAACTGCTTAGTCAAGTTTTGTTTGAAACCATAGGACTAAGGAACTGCTTAGTCAAGCTTTGTTTGAAACCATTGGACTTAGGAACTGCTTAGTCAAGCTTTGTTTGAAACCATTGGACTAAGAAACTACTTAGTCAAGCTTTGTTTGAAACCATTGTACTAAGGAACTACTTAGTCAAGTTTATTATGTCATAAAATTTTGACTGTTACTGCACTTTGAAATAAATGCTAAATTGATGTGCTTGGGAGTATATTTTCCAAATAAAAATCCTCGTCCGTAAACGCTACTTGTTAACTCGGGTACATCCCCGGGCCGTGGTATTGTGGATAGCTGCTATTGTGTTGACAGTCCCACCCAGAAAGGGGTGCACATTACTTATGTTTTCTTGTCTAATCATGTGGAATTTGGACCACCGTTGAATTAGTACATCTACGAACTGTGGGACCTAAGTAAGTGTACGGGTTACTTATGGTCGTTCGTAAAATAATGGGGCAAGTTGGTCAGGTAAGGTTCAGTAGCGTCTCAAGTTTTTACATCATGGAAGATTTACATTTATTAAGTGCAAAAGATTTGCATAAGTTTGCAAATATTTGGTTTATGCATTAAAGTGTTTTATGCATATGAAAACCCGTGAGCTCACCAACTCTTTGTAGTTGACTCGTTTTATGTTCCATGCTTTTCAGGTAACAAGTAAGAAATGAAATATTTTGGGAGCATACTTGTGGCAAAACTGATTAAGTTTGCAATGGAAGCTTTTGTAAAAGAAGAATTTTTCAAAAATTTGGTTATGATGTTAAACTCATTTTATTTTGAAAAATTGAAAAGTGTTATTTATTAATTGTTGTTGTGACTCGCTTGCCTATTACATCTCGTATTTCCACTTTAGCGGGTTGTGACATGACCACTTTCCCGAACCGTCGTCTTTTTACCCTCTCATATTTCTTCTCTCTCCTCCTACCTATAAATATGAGACTTCTTCTCAACTTTTCTCTTTACGCTTTCAAATTTCTTAGACGAAACTCTGCTAAGATATCTCCAAAGCAAGAACTCTCTCATCTTCAAATACTTTTTAACCTTTCTCTCCAAACTTCAAAGGTCATTATCTTTTCTTTATCTTCGGTTAGAAGAAACACGTTTAATCTATTTCAGAACTTTGTTCTCTTAATACATTAAACCACAAAGATTATTTAATCAACTTCTTCTTGATTATAATCTTGTTTCCTTAAACACATTCTACTTGAAAAACCCTAAATCTTCATTAAGGATTTTTCAAAAGAAGTTTTTCTTATTTCAAAAACTTTTCCTATAATCTTCTCCCAAACAATTTTGGTTTAAACTAACAATCTATTTATCTATTTCTTATCTTTACAAACAAATGGCCGCCAAGAATGTCAACTTCTCCATCGATGAGGTATAATTCAAGGCCAACAATCACATTGCCTTGTTGGATATCCCATCATCCAAGGCGGACTACCAGGAGGCGGCTGACTTCCTCAAGCAGTCGTCATTGGGCTTCGTGCTCGACCATGAGCCTATCATGGTGAAAGAACTTCTTCAGCAGTTATGGTTCACTGCTGAAGTGTTGAAGTTGAGGTTAGGCCCGAACGCCAAGCAGAGCAGATAAACTTCACCTTCAACCGCATGGAAGTCAAGTTTTGTGTCAACACGTTGAGGACGGCTCTTCGAATTCCCAAAGGCCCCTACGACAGCGAACCCTCCACTGCCAAGATCATTGAGTGTCTCGACGCCATTGGCTATCAATAGCCAATGAAGAAGGACTCAAATGCTCCCATGAAGTCCTTGTCTAAGATTGAGAAGAACAAGATGTCAGTTGTCTGGCAATACCTGTTCTCTCATTTCATCCACTGCATGGGTGGAAAAACTGGAGGTCAGGACCAGGCTTCTAGGATCGCCTTAACCATAGGCGTATCTACGATACAGCATCGCAATATAAATTATATTGCGGTCATTTTCAATGAACTGTTGCTCAAGCTGAACAAGTGCCAGCGAGAAAAAGTGGTTCCATACACCAGGTTCCTTTCGATGGTCTTTACAAAGATCTTTGGAGATAAATACTTTACGAAAGGAAACCTCCAGGTTTTCAAACATGGATCCAGGATTATGGATCATAAGCTGAGGGACAGTGATGTGGCGCTAACTTTTATTGTGTCCATCACTACCTCTTCTCCTTAGGTGACCACGACAAGAGTAAACCCCCCAGGTCCAGCCAAGCCACCAAAACCCCTTCAAAGCGACCCTCTCAACCAACTCTTGGTTCTCCTCAGAGAGCCAAGAAGTCCAAAAAGGGGACAGCCACGTCTCTGGCTGAAGCCTCTCGAAAGGTTTCAACTATTGAAAATAGCCTTACCCCCGAGGCGTCTTCAGCCAACCCTCCTAGCTCTTCAGTCATTTCTCCCATCACTATGGTATCAGTGATACCAACCCCAACTGCGTTAGTGACCTAAATCACTGAAGGTGTGAATATGAGTGCCAACACCACTGAACACCCACGTCTCTTCTCAACCATTTTCTCTTCTCCTCATTCTTTGGTCTTTTACGTGTCGATGATGTATCAGCGACTGTCCTCCCTGATACTGAGACACACACCACTGGACCTGAGGTTGCTCCTCTCGATGCTCCTCAGCATACAGATGTCCATCCTTTTGACGACATCTTTGCTCACGCTAGTGACAATCCTTTGGATGTCATTGATGGCCCCTCAAGTATTCCATCTTTCTACCCGTTCATTTCTACTAACCTTGAGCCTTTTGCTCACACTTCCTCTCTTGCATGTCCTTCTTGTTCGCATCAGCATGATGTTTAGGGAGAGGAAGAGGACAGGGGTAAGAAAGAAGATGGAGGGGATGAAGAGATTGATGATGACTATGATATGGCATATGATATCAAACTTCTCCTCCCCGCTGTTGACTTCGTCCTTTGCAGGATAACCAAAGTTCACCAGAAGATGCCCTCTCAGGCCGATCTTGACGCGAACTTTCTCTCTATCCAGGCGGAAGTTCAAGAAGTTCAGAGTCACCTCCAGACTCTCCAAGAAACTGTTCAAGCCAATACCAAAGCCATTGTTGTTCTCTCCAGCAGGGCTGACGATGCTCAGGCTTTCGCCGATCAGCAGACTGGACTTCTTCAGCAGATCCTGGATGTTGTCCATCAACCAGCTCCAGTGATCCCACCTTATTTCTCTGCCAGTGATCGCGCCCAGCTCCATGAGATGCATGAGGCAACAACAACTCTAGTCGGTGCTCTGTCAAGGCTAGAGGAGGTAATGGTTCTCCAGCCTCAGCGCTTGGACAAACTCTCTGGCCAATTCTCTCAAGTATTAGCCAGAGAGGGGGAGATGAGGTCCAACATTGGTGGATCATCTGATGCTGCTCCTGCTCAGTTTGAGGATGCTGGTCTAGTATCAGCTATAGTTGAAGCTGAAGTTGAGGCTCCTAGAGCTGAAGCGGTTGCTGCTCCTGTAATCCCGACCACCAAAGCTGCTCCATCTAAGGATGTCGATGCCATCCCTAGGGATGATTCTCCTTCCTTCACTGCTTCCGGTGATGATGATGATGATGAGGATGATGAACCTACCATTTGAGACCCCGGAAGTGACGTAGATGGCAATGACAACGATGATGATGAAGATGACTTTAGCATCAAGTACCAGAAGCCATCAACCGCCACCAAGGGAGTTTCTCTCAGGGATTCTGCATCCCAGTGGGAGCAAAGGCAAGGTGAATCTACTCAAACAAGGAACCAGGACCCCAAGTCTATGGTCAAGGCGATCGCTGAAGAAGGTAACTTGAAGGTATTGTTCAATATCCCTCAACAACCTGTTTTTGAAGACTCTACCTCTCAGGTAGTAGTCACTTCCTTGTATCAACTTCAGATTCCATCAACAACCTGTGGTCGATTGGAGTGGTTTCCTGATCACCCTGTCTCTAGTGCTCCTACCAACCAGTAGATGTGTCAGCTAAAGGAGTCACTCGACCAGACTAGAGTAAAAATTCCTCTTCGTACCTCTAGTGGTGGTGAGTTCGACTTTCTTTCTGAAGCTGAAAGACTCGAAGCATTGAGAGCTGAAGAAGAGCTAGAGCTGAAGAAGAAGCAGACTGAAGACAACTTGAAGTTGGCCAAGTCACTAGCTGCAAAGGTCCTCCCCAAGAGAGAGTCCAAGAAAACGGTGAACACTATCTAAGCCCAGGATAAACTTCTTTCTATTGCATAAGCTGAGCATGAGAAGAACCTGAAGCTGGTGGAAAAGGACAAGCGGTAGAGCGAAGCAAAGCTGAAGAAGAGAATCAGTCCCCACCCGATTATCAGTGTCAGCATCAACGAACGTTCAAAAGACGATGGAACACTGGTCTCAATGCTCATCACCAGGGACAATCTCGATGCCATCACCGAGTACCCTTCCTACCTTGGGGCCGATATGGATACAGCGAATGGATGGAGATCAGACAAGCCATTCAGCGATCCAAGTCGAGACACAAGACAATTATCGAGGACACCATCAACGAGCTCATCAAAAGGATGTCCAGGTATGTCACAGTCCCTGACATGCCATCTCTGAAGAAAGGTGGGATGAAGAAACACAAGCTCTCTTATCCTAATAATGGACCATTCCTAAGGAACGCACATGAAACAAAGTTCTCCTTAGATGAACTCCTGAAGGCTCATCAGAGTGTAGACATTTCTATGCTGAATCTCGACTTACCAGATAAGAGTCCCTTTACACCCAACTCTGTGTATTTTAAACCTGAGTTAGGAGTTATATTCCTTGACTATGAAGGTGAAGTCAGATTTCAGAGAATGTCAGAGCTACATCTATGTCCAATGGGTCATCTGGTTTACCTCTTGCTCTGGATAGATGATAGCATGCCTAGAAAAGTCGTAAATCTAAAGATACGAAGGGAATTCCTACGTCGAAGAAACCTTGGTGAAGATGTACCTGGTGACATAGATCTAAGTGTTCTAGAATAGTTTCTCTTTGTAACAAGAATCCACTTTTCTTGTAACTTTTTGTACTATGTCTACTTTCAGTGGTTATACTTATAGTTTGTAAGCACTAGACATATACTGTAATACTTGTAATATTACCAATGATAATAAAATAAGTATTTCATGTACTTCACTGAAAAAGATCCCTGAAAAAAGTAATGGAGACACAAGTCTATGAGTTCCAGTGTTACTTTTTACGTTCACTGACAATCTATAAGTCAGTGAATAAGCTTTTAGTTTCAGTCTCCATACTTGTAATTTTCTCTTTGATATAACTTAAGAAAAATTCTCAAGCAAGGACTGACTCATTGAAAAAGATCCCAAAATAGTAAAAAGTGACATGTACTTTATGTGTAACTTTCCCTTACTATTATTTGATAAGATAACTTTCTTTATGTTGTCTTGTTATCATCAAATAGGGGGAGATTGTTGATCCTCTCTCTCATTGATTTGATGATAAACCCTTTTCACTTATATGTTGTATTCATGTTTCTGTCTTTTCAGTTCCAACGATCATCACTAAGCTTGTTCAGTGATCGTTGAAGAACCTGTATTGTAATTTGATCAGAGACAACGATACATCAAGAAGACAACACTCACACCAAAGAACCTTCAGCTAATGTCRAAGACTGAAACTGAAGATTAGAGACTGGTGAGTACGTGATCTGAAGCGGTACTCAGTGATTACAGGCACATCTACATATGTGTGAAGACTGCTCAAGCCTCAGCAAATGCTGAAGTGACCTTCAGGTCATTCCAGCATTCAGCGATCAAAGGATGCATGCTTAGCACGATTGTTGTTGTCTTGTCCTTATGCACACAAACGACAAACCCATACCCTTATAAACGTTGGTACGATACGGAGCCGACGAGTCGACTCTATTGTCCACCAACTTTAGGTAAGGATGTCTGCCCATGAATAGTACTTTTTGTACTATTCACTGTGGCAAAGGACAAGCCTTCCTCGTAAGGCTTGACATGCACTCTAACCCTACCATATTGCAGAGCCTCTGTGTAAGTAAGATCTCTACAGACTTGTGACTCTGAGTAACCTTAGTAAATTTAACTCTAGAAAAGGATCTCAGACCTATGTTCGTGAAATAAGTATTTATTTAGAGGCCTTTATGATCATCGAAATACTGGACGACCTTTGTAAATGATACACTTAACTGTTGAGTAAGAGCTCTGTCTCTGTGTAGACTCAGGAACCAAAAGTAAGCCCGAATAAAGCCCCTCTTGTGCAATACATCCTTTCGTCCATGTCTGTACAACCTCTGGGTCCCAAAAAGGCAAATACTTAGTACCGGAGATCCTCTTGTTAATCATGAAGATGAATCACATCCCCTCTGATTCGTGTATCACGTATTGGAATATTTTTTGAATTTTCAAATAAACATCAATAGGCAGAGATGGGAAAAGGATGACCAACCAAAGGGGTTATAGAGACCTATCTTCCATGTCCTAGACTTAACTTGCAAGTGCAACTAAGTTTAATACAAGGCTTCTAATCTTCGAATTACTCTGAAGAAAAATTCTTCACCCATCAAAGCTCTGTATAGCAAGTCAGAATATTTGCATGCAGTATGTAAAGGCCGTGTGTTAAATCAGTGAAAGCCTAGAATGATTCAGAGTAAAGGCCATCTGATCATGTACCGCCTTTTATTCATCTGCCCAGAGCCTCTTCCTCCAAAAAAAAGTTAAATATTTACAACCAGAGATAATTTTCGTAAACATGAAAATCAAGTACAACAAAATTATGTAATGCAAATGAGTTTAATATCAGATCCAACACAAATAATAATGAAAACGTGTATCATAACATAATCACCAATGCAAAAATCATTGTCCAAACAAAAATTCAACCACCAAATACGAGTTTGAATGTAATTGTTCATCAAAAGCAATAATATTACTTTTCAACTTTAGGGATCTTTAATGGTTTTGTATCCGATCCTTTTCTTTCCTGATCGGCATCAGACGAACCTTCAAAAAGGCGCTTCCAATCAAATCCTTTCCCAAGCTATATGTCATACAGCTTCTCTTGTGATTCCGGACTGTCTGCAGTGCTCTTATCCACATCGGAGGGTGTTGCATTCTCACCAGTAAATGATACAACATCCTTCAAATAAGACAATAATCAATTATGGCATTTGAAGAATTAGTTGCTTCTAGTTAAATTTACAAATTACATTGAAGGTGGCATTTATAATACCTTTAACTTTTCTTGAGAACTAAAATCTGTTGAATGCAGATTTACTAATTCGATTCAGCAGGCTGCAGATTAAATTGTAAAATAATGTTAGACTAACAAAGATTTTAGACTAAATTGAATGATATTTTCTGCAAATGATAATCAACACCTGTTGAGAAGCGTATCTCATCTCCAATTCATTCAAAATGGCATCATCATTTGTTAGCTTTGAAATATCATAAATGAAATAGTTGTTTTTAATATTGTAATCAGTTATGTCAATCTTTATTGCAAACTTCCGATCGAGCAAAACATCCAAGTCATCCGGAAACATATCTAAATCACTACTCTAACAAAAAAAACACCTTTTACATTAACAGGCATTTGGAGTACAAAAAAATAACTTATGAAAAAAGATAAGACTTCTAATCATACCACTTTAACTTTTTCATACAACTCTGTTGCCAATGGGCGAAAGCCTGACGGAGCAATGTCGCGTGGAGGTAGAAGGCCCACGGGTTGGATTTCATATCCCAATAAACCTCGTAATCGTAAAAAAGTGGGATTGATTCAAAACTTTATTAGCTTCCCGATCAAATAATGTCAATAATACAATTCCAGTATTATCTTGAACACTCAAAGAAATTCTGAACGTATATGATTATTAAGTGAACATTATTGTAAGTGTGCAAAAGTTAATGAAAAGTACTGTTACGTAATTGTTACTTACTTTGGCAAAACCTCTGTCTTTTTACCTCTGCATCTGTAAGTTGTACAATCAAAATTTTCACTCTCTTCTTTCATACCCGAACCATCATCCTTGTCGATTATAGTGTACATGGGTCGAACCTTACGGTTACACCTCTTGCAACCCATGTAAAACCAAGGGACATCCTTCCTAAATGCTTTCACCATTCCTAATATAATTAGTGATTTCTTCTGTATAAAGTATAATATGTTATGATAAAATGCAATTACTGAATGTATAGAAACAATTTTAAAAAATAGGTACCTCAACAGTCTCACTAATTTCAACAATGTTTCTTCTACTGGTTCTGTCTAGAAAATCTTCACGATATGAATAAGACAATCCAGAGAGCATTGAAATCTATTGTGACGATTTAGATTTGCCACTTTCTCGAATCAAACTATTGAATCAGGAGTATAAGTAAAGAACAATGTATATTAAACAAATATAAGATATATAACATAAATAAAAAAAATTGCTGACCTCCTCTTAAAATCCTTGATTTCATCAATATCCGAATTGATGAACAACCTTGTACCATTGAATTACTTAGAAATAAATGGTCTTTCTGAAACAAACAAATGAAGCAAGTTAACACAACATTGCTTGAAAGAACTATATATGTTATGAGTCAGACAAACCTCTGTAAATTTTGACCATAGCAATCTGAATTACAAGAATAACAATCCCATTGTCCTTGTTAGTATAAACATAATCATTCAATTCCTGAGCGAACGCATCCCACAATGTCACTTGGATTTTAATCCCCCTAAATAAATTGTAAGAATAGAATTATATAGTTTCTGAAGATTACTGTTAGTAAATTAAAGTAAAAACACTTGGTCTAAATCCTGCATCTCAACCTGCATCCTTCTTTTGGCTTTTCCATTGTTATCAGGAAGAGTCACCGTTGTCTCACAAGCAATAACCTCACCAATTACATCTATGTAAACATCAAAAGGTTAACATAACAACGTCTAACTTCAATGACAGTACATTATATAATTTATTTAAACAATACAATCAATATAAAAAGATTTAATTCACTCGCCAACTGCTGGATGTTCTGGAATTCTTTTGGATATAAGATTTGCAAATTTGACAAATGAGAAACCAAAACTGGAAGCCTGAAAATCCCAGCAACTTGACACAGAAGTTTTGTAATACAAACTTAACTTGCTTGTATTATCAATTAACTTGTACTTCGATGCATGTCGAGCAATTGTAGGGTTCTTAATGAAAATTGCAGTCCTTCCTGAAGTAAATTCTTGAACTTAGGAACCCATTTTTGTAGGACATTTGCTTGTATTTTAGTGCCCTAAAAACATAAAAATGAAAAATGAATGAGTAGTGATGATATGAAGATCTTAAACAACTTAGATAATAATAAAATATGATGATTACAATACTGAAGCTTGAAAAATAAATAAGAATTTACCTGTTCATCGAGTAATATCATTTCGACGGATTATATTTCACCCGGGTTTTTAAACACTGGTTGCTTCCACAGTCTAATGATTTGTACCTTCAAAGTGAAGTCATCCTTCTGTATGTCAAGATCTTGGATGAATGTAATTTTGTTCATAGCCATTAATCTATAGAAGGAAAAACATGTATCAATTAATCAAAATTTTGAAGTAAGTTAATCAAACGAAGGTATCATACCTCACAGCAGGTAAGCAATTCGTTTTGATTGTTGTGGTTTGAAGTTGAGAAATGTTGCCAATTTGAGTAGTGGGAAGTACGGAAATTGAATCACAATTTAAACCCACATCCCATGATGAAAAATTCCCGATTTTATGGGGATTATAACCGACGATAACTGAAGTTTTGAGTTTATGAATTTAACAAAATTCTGAAATTGTGTTGTCTATCCACGTTCAAGTATGAACGTGGTATCCCAGATTTACGGCTACAGTTATAAATTCAGATGTGAGGAAATAACTATGTACATTCCAGACACGAACATTTTAGTATGGAGTTTAACAACTTTAGCGACTTTCCTAAGGGCTAATTTTCAAAGATTAACTCTCACATGACGAAGGCTAGTTTATAAGATCTATACAAATATGGAAGTCTGGGCTGAGAAAAAAGTTTTCTCCCGACCCAGACTTCATAATACGGATTGGAAGTCTTGAACATCTTCACATACCTTCTAGTTTGTAGGCTGAGGAAATCCTTCATGCGCCGTCCATTGCAAATACAGATGTGAAAATCTAAAGTTGTGTCCTAGATTTAGGATTGTGGTTATAAGTTCAGAGGCAAGACTGTAACTCTGTACATTCCAGACCTGAACATTTTGATACGGAGTTTAACAACTTCAGTGGCTTTCCTAAGAGCTAATTTACAAATATTGACTCTCACATGACAAAGGATAGTTTATAAGGTCTATACATATATGGAAATCTCACTTGGGGGAAAAAAATTCATCCAACTCAGCCTTTGTAATTCAGAGGAACTAAGTTTGAAGGTACAAGGGTCAGAGTTCCAGATCAAGCCACATTCAGACCTTCAACTTTGGAGTAAAATTTAGAGTTGTACAACAAGCTTTGGACCGTCAAGACTTTTAACACATTTCTTCGCCTAAAATGCACCTAAAACGGTTTTCAGCCATGTGTTCGTATATGATACGACCAACTATTAACTTACATCCTAATGGTAATTAAACATTTTTATAAAATACGACAGTTTTTAATTTGCACGCTTAATGAGTCCAATAAGTACTCTACACTTCCACGTGTCACTCTATAAACAAACCTTTCGAGTTCTTTATTAAAATTTAAAACCAAATATATACTCCATATATGTGAATCGTCATCACCCCCGCCTTCATTTTTATCATACGAACTTACCTCTTGCAATCACAGAACACCAAAGCAATCCATCAATGGCTAACTCACAGTCCGACGTCTAGAAAACAATCCATACCACCAAAACCTGCTTCGAACCCTCTTCTTCTCCTGATTCAGACAATGAGGTCAACCAGGGTATTTCTATCCTGATTGGAAACATAGAAGTTGCCCTCCAAGAGCATGTCTTCCTTCCTTTAGGAAACCAGTCTCCATCAGCGAACACTGGATTCAATCATCCGGCTCCGATTCCAGTGCCAAATGACAAACAAGTCACTAAAAGGGCTAAAGAACACAACCCTGAATCCACTGAATCTCAAGGGGAAGTGGGAGATGCTCATGAAAGCCAACCAACACAGATTGCTGCTATGTCTGTAGCTATTGCAGAACCTAATGTAAGTCATACTATTTTACCAGAATCTGAATATGATCTCATTAAGGAAAACAATGGTGCCCTAAACCTGAACTCTGAAAAATTCAAACCCGAGCATCCAATTGTCATTGAAATGCTTAAAAAACATCCACTAAAAAGGATGTTCACCAGAAGGTACGAAGTTCTTGTTCAATATCTTCAACAGTGGTGGAAGAATCTAACATATGATGAGGAACAAAATGAGATTACTTCAACTCTAGGTGAGCACGATTTTTCCCTTTTCTTGGAACTGATAAGGAAGATGCTCTTCCTTCCAAATAACAATGAAGTGTTGGGGAAATCATATTTTGTTGCCCTACCATCTCAGGAAAAGATGATTAAAGACTTGATCTCATTAGGATACAAAGATCCCTTGCCAACACTATAGTTTTAGGAGGAAAGGGTTACCACCTGTTTGGTACTGCTTGTTCTCCTGTATCAATCGATGTTTATCGCTCAAAGCTTCAAGCCTGGATCAAGCATCAAGGCCAACATTGACAATCTTCCATGGTATAGCGTTTAACATGCATTATGATTATGCATCACTATTCATGGAAGAAATTAAAGCATACATTGCAAAGCCACCCGAGTACATTCCATTTCAAAGATTCTTCCAACTGTGCATGAAAGGGGCAATGCACTTACGACCAAACATTCCATTAAGAGAGGAGGAGGAAATGGCCCCACAATTCAACATGGATTCACTGAGGTTATCTACTCATCTTTCTAATTTCAGAAATCATATGCCACTCCTCTTGGAGTTGAGAGCATATATTAGGAATGACAATAGAGTACTTAAAGAATATTGTGCTTCTATGGGATTGCCAGAACCGGCAAACCCTACCCAAGAAGCAGTTCCACCTAGAATGAGTGGTGAAGAGTCAAAAGAAAAGAGGCTTGGGGAGGAGACATAGAGGGTTATGTCTCCTAAAAGTGTAGAGAGGGAAAATGTGAATGAGAGACAGGGTAGAAGAGATAAAAAAAGAGTATTTAGAGAGATCAGGGTCAAAGAAAAAAGAGGACCCTACCTCATCCCCAAAAAGACAGGCACCCACATCTGCTATCTCTCCACATCCTTTGGTGGAAGGTATTGAAAAAGGCACAGAGACCATGCCGACTCTCATATCAACCCTACCAACCCACTCATCGCCTTCTCAAAAGGGCAATGTTTCATTAAACATTTTGAGACAACCAACAAATAATCCGTTAGGTCCTCAGTTGGAGGAAGCTAATGTTGAAATTGAGGAACACTTGTCTCATCCTCATCATTCTTTTGATCACATTGAGTTGGAAAGTCCATCCCATATTGAGCCAAATGCAAAACATGAAACTGCTAATCTTCCTTGCACCAGCACAAGTTTTCATGACTTACCTATTCAGGTTGTTTGTCAACCTGCCTTAACACCTATAGACATTCCTTCTAGGGATGGTCAAGGATTGGGTGGAAGTCCTAGTGGAATGAACATCAACAAAATCCCACCACCAAGTTCATATGTTGTACATGATGTGTTCGTCACATCAACAGGCCAACTCACAGCTGCTGTAGTATTGCAAACAGGTTCATTTATTGATCCTGGTTTCCTATCAACTATTGTCATAAATACGGAGTTTAACAACTTCAGTGACTTTTGTAAGGGTGAATTTGCAAATATTCACTCTAAAATCAACGAATTGACAGCTGTAAATAAACTAAGAAGTTTGGATGAAAAGATGACATCAATGGAGGAAAGAATTATGGAAAAAATTGATGGCCTTAACAGTTCTGTCCTTCTAACAGAAAACCAATTGGAGGGTGTGAAGAATATGGCAGAAACCAACCAAACAACTCTCCAGAACTTGGCATCAAGCTCTGTGACAAAAAATGATTTCAATGTCTTCCAGAGCTGTATCCTTAAAAACTTTGACATTTTGTCTCAGAAAATGATTGAGATGCAAGCTAAGAATCAAGCTGCCATTCTCACACAATTAAATACCCTCAGGCAGTCTCAAATAGATGACATCAATACACAAGTCAGAACAAAAAATCCATTCCAACCTCCACCTGACCTATCTGCTTCACCAGGAAATCCCATCCCTGCCATTCCCAAAGCCTACATTCCTCATACCGAAGATTTTGCCACAACTGCTCAACTAAATGATGTGAAGGTAGATTTGGTGGATTTAAAGTACATGTTAGTGTTGATACGGAAAGACATTCAACAAATGGGTTGCAAGAAAGAAACCGAGTCATCTAAAAGGAAGCATGATGAAGATGATGACTCTGATGATGAAGCTGTCTATAATAATGAAAACAGGCATAAGAGGATAAGGCAAGAGGAGGCAACAACACTAGGAATGGCATCCAACACAGATACATCAATTGAGGAGAACGTTGATGAGAGAAATCATGATGAAGGCAGAATGAATGTGGATAATACTGAAAGACGCTGTAATGAGACAGAGAGGATGGAAACGGAGGAAATTGAAAGCATCGCCATTCCTATTTTAGATGGGGAGTTTAAAAACCCAAATGATGAGCTAAAACCCAAGCATGATCATATTTTTCAAAACTCATGTCTTGCAATCATTCCTTTTACACCTTTTGATTCATTTATTCAATTAATTCACCAAAAAGTCTTTATTCCCTCAACTAATCAACCTCTGGAGGAAAGACAAGAAACAATAGTAGAATTAGCAGAGTCAATTAGTTCTATGGACACGGAAATGGTTATTAGCAAACCTGATGGCACTTTTAGCTCTTTTAAGCCTTGCAGCCATATGTTCATAATAGACGATGAGGAAGAAGTCATGGTAGAACATGAAATTGATGGGAACTAGGCTGGAGAAGTGCAGATGATGTACTCCGAAATGATAAGCATGCTAAGGAGAAAGGATTCAGAGACAAATATAGAAAGTTCAATTGTTCAAGTCAAAGATTTCCACGTAAGATCCTTTGCTGCTGTGCATTACTTGGATTTACAAGTAACGAGAGCAAACAATCGTGTGTATTAGATCTCTAGTGTTGATTTTCCAAGGTTGAAGTTAGAAGATCAATTTTTCCTGCTGAAGTTTTTCCAAGAATCAGACCTTTTCTGGGCTGAAGTGGAAATGAGAAGGTCAATTGGGATTTACATCAGAAGCTTGGGTTTATATGATATCCAAGTGGCATTAAATCTAGACCTGAGAAGGATTAATGCTTATGAGCCTTTTGATGAAAGCTTTGTGAACGTGACGCTTATGTATCAATTTGTATACCTTGATGAACCACGCTACTACTTTAAAAGTTCTTCGGGTCCAAGGGTGCTGAAAGTTACAAAACTTGCTCTATTTACAACCGAAGCATTGACCCATTTTCTGAATGACATGGAGAGTTCCCATAATGTACAGAAAAATGTGAAATAAAAACTTCTACATGAAATAAAGGAAAGGATAAAGCTTAGGGAACAGTGTAAGGATTGTCAAAGGCTGGCAATAATGGAGGAAAATCCGAAGAAAGCATTAGTAAAAGATGTGGTGCTTCTATAGGAATACTTCATTTCTCGAACTTTGAAACCGGTTCCAACTGTAGTGGTAGAGCAAGAGAAAGAAAAAGAAAAAGTAGATTTGGATGAATGGTTTCTTGAATTCAAACACTGGAATTTTTTCATGTCAGAATCCAGTTTGATAATCAAGAATTATGTGGATACCATTACAAGGAAGCCACCTGTATTCAAGAGAAAATATGAATAATTTATGCACAGAATAGGCAAATTCCGCAGAGATGTGTACTCAAAGTTGAGTATTATGAAGATGGTGGGCATCAAACAGAAAACATGGTCGGGTATGTATACCAAGCTTTTAGTGTTTAGAGAACAGATAATAAGGTGTATGAGTTCTCCGAGGCTGATTTCATATTCGTCAATCACAATGATCTGCTCCAATTGTATTATAAGTTAGCTACATTCGAAGATAAGGGTGTGAAGTTTAGAAAGGGTTTGATTGTTGTTGTCCATGGCATGCTTAGAGCTACCTTAATGGGTGGCATGACTGACTTTCAGTTGGCCATAACTCTGAACAGAAATAGGGTATATTTGATGCATCCGGACATCAACCTTGGAGAATTAGCAAACTTTCACACAGGGACCGTAGTGTGTAACCCTCCTGGATACATATGCAGAAATCTCACCGAAAAGTTTTTATTCAGGGTATATGATATACCCAAGTACAACTCTAGTATCTTGAAACAGATCAACCTATCATTAGAGAAGCGACTGTTGAGAAAGCCTAAAACAATTTCATGAGAAGAATGGCCAAAATTAAAAAGAACTATTACATTGGATGAAGAGCCAGATTGACTCTCAGTTTGAGTACAGAAGAACAATAACTGAGAAGTTCATTCCCATTCTTATTGACAAGAAGTTCGAAGTCTGAAGAAAAGTGGAAGATTCGGTATACACCTGCAAAGACTAAAACAGTGATAGATTTAGTTTTGTAAATCAAAAGTTTTATATTAGAAACTTAGCCTAGGATTCATCAACTTTGTAAATAGCTCCATTTTTAGTAACGGGAGTTCATTCATTAATTTATTAAGGCAATGTAAACAGTTTGGTCAGCATTGTTGGTTTTTTAATAACAGTGTGGTACCTTCATTACCAATATGTTGTATTTTTACCTTGTTTTATGTTTTTTTTTCATATTCCTCTACCTACATAAATGTATTAGACATTTTGATTTGATAGATTTAAATCATCTGATGGAATTTTGTAACAAATATGGATGATTGTGAAAAGTACTATGGTACTTAAGAATGACATGCAAGACATACAAACTTAAAAGAAGTCAGGAAATGAAATCTGAATAATGACTTCAGTGTTGTGGACCTGATATAACTCTATATTGAGAGTCAACAGGCCTAAAACACTGTGTTGCTAGCCAGACATTCTAAGTCTGGAATTAAAAATTTGCATCAAGGGCTTATACTATTTGGCACCTAAGGCTTAATTTTCTTTCGAACAGAGCGCCACCTCTGTATACGAGACATTTTCTTCAATAAGAGCTCTGCCTCTTGGAGTACTCCGCATGAGAGCTCTGTATGCACCATGCAAATGCTCTGCATGCACTCTACGAAGGGTCTGCATACTATCTTGAGTGGTAGTAGCGGTCGAAGAGAAGTCTTGAGAATTGTGGTGCGGTAACTCTGAAGAATGTCTCTCTAGACTTCTAAGTTCAAAATGGACATGTAGGGGAACTATGGGAAAATTGTTTTAAGAATTAGGTAGAGCGACCGGTCTCAGACATATAAATCTAAATAGGGGGGACACAGATTTATTTCAAATTTTTTATTAAAAATAGTTTAAAATTGAATCTTCTAAGTCTGGATTACAAGATTTCAAAGTCGAGACTACTTGCTTCGTTAGAAGTAAGTCTGGGACGCAAGATTCTGCATTCGAATGACCTTTCTCTCTAACATAACTCCTCTGCATTTAGAACGTAGAGGCTTCCTTAAGACTTATGCTTCCTTGGCACCTAAGACTTATGCTTTATTGGAATAGGACACTGCATCTGTACATGAGATGTTTTCTTCAATATGAGGATGCAAATGATGGGCATGCATTATGCAAAGCCTCTGCATAGTCATGAACGTCGTAGTTGCAGTGGGAAGTCTGTCTCTAGAGTTGAGAATGACCAACTCTGAAGAATGGATCTTCAAACTTCACAGTTGGCATTTATCTTAAGCGAAACTCTGGAAAATGTATTTCCAGACTTCCTTTAAATCGACAATACCAAACTTAGAAGTGTAACAGTAAGGAACCAAGACTAATTCCCCAGCGCTTTTAGTAAGAGTTAGAAGTTAACCCTTCTAAATCGCGTGAAGCATGTCTGGAACACAGAATGCTGCATTCGGATAACGTTACTCCCTAGGATGACTCCTCTGCATGTAGGGTGCAGAGGCTCTGTGTCTAGAATTAAAACTTTGCATCAATAACTTATACTTTTTAGCACGTAACATTTATGCTTCCTTAGAACAGGACGCCGCCTCTGTTTTTTAGACGTTTTCTTCAATAAGAGCTCTGTGTCTTCGAGTATTCCGTATGCTAGCTCTGTATGCACCATACCAACGTTCTGTATGAAATCTGCAAAAGTTGTGCATGCACGAGCAAAGGCTCTTGATGCACTATGCAAAGGCTCTACATATTCCCGAGAATCGGAGATGTATTTCAAGATCTAAGGATAATTGAAGAATTTCACTCTCCTAGTAAAGAAGATAGACTCTTACTAGAATGAATACACAAGGATAATTGAAGGCAAAGGTGAAAGATAACAGCTATATTATATTTATTATATAATATTTTAACAGTACAATGAAAGCAAACCACATGACTTAAAATTGAAAAAAAAACTAAAAATAGACATAATTTAGAAAGAGAAATATTTACACATGTTGGAGCATCATGAACCTCCTAAGAAGTTCACAGAACTCCAACACACCATCGATGCATCTAACTATGTTGCGAGACCTCTCCTTGGCACCCGTGGTATTGTCGCAGCTTTTGAGTAAATTATCTTTGACAAAGCATAGTGTAGAATCTGAATACTTTAAGCACGCTAATCTTCACGAAAGAATACCTTTCTTCCTTGCGCATTCCTATAGATCACCTCGACCTCTGGTTTCACCAGCACCGTCCACAATGGGTAATGATTAATGCCTGCTAGTTCTTCATTCGGCACAGTGACATTAAGCTGATCAATCCCCATATCCAGATCCAATTGGAAGTCAAATTTGCTCTTAAAGTCCAGGCGGTCCGTCATCGTTTGCCGAATCGCCGAGTTTGCCAAAGAATACTTCATCCCCTTATCCCTTTTATGGTCTGTATAGAAGTACAGAGATAGAAGATCCCATGGATTCAGATTAATGAGATAGCAATCTAAAAAGGATTTGATCTTCCAATGGGACCTTTCAACCTTGTATTCATGAAAAACAATCTGGCTGTGCGCAAAGGTTCGTCGTCTGACGTCCAAGACTTTAACGATTCTATGCACCGAATGAACTGCAGCGGCAGGTTGAGTGAAACAGTCTAAGAACCTCTGTCTAATATGCTCATCAGCCATTGGATGCAGATTTACCTTTAAAATTGGCGTCTCATTCCGTAGGCTATACAGATATTGGTAGTCATCTTCACTGTCTGCAGTATCTTTAATAGGCTCGTATAGGGGAGTAGGCTTTATTAGGTCCTCCATGTCATCCCTGATATCTTGTACCCGTTCAATACCCTATTTGGAACTCTGATGCCAGTGGCTGCTGCCTGCCTCTGGATTTCGACCTCTGACTGGGACCTCCTGCCTCATAGCAGAGGAAATGACTTTGGTCCCTTGAATAGGGACCTTTGCTCTGTGTGTGTTCCGGTGTGGTGGTGGGGCAGCGACAGTTACTTCTTGAAGTGGGACAGTCGTTGGAATAGCTGATTGTAGCTCCGGGTCGGCTACATTGACTGCCACCACTTCTTCTTTATCACACCTCTTTGTTGATGGAGCAGTAGTCTCAATGTAGTATTCTGTGGAGGATGACAAAGGCTCTTCTGATTCGAATGAAGAGACATATACAGATAAGAGTTGAATCATATCCTCTTCATCCTTCTTTTGCCCTTCTGGCTCTGCTGAGGGTGTCGCGGGCATCTTCTCTTTCCTTATTTCCTTTGCATGTGTTGGCGCATCTTGTGATCTCTGCCTTGATGATGTTGGCGCTTGTTGGCGTGGAGTAGAGACAGAGGAGGCAATCCTTGAAATGGTACTTGGAGCAGCTGTTGGCTGGTTCTCCCCCTCTTGGCGACTTTGAGGGCTAGACAGGTCTGGGTCCTCATCATCCTCAAGCCTCATCCTCTTCTAGGCCTCGACACATGTAGTTTGTTCCATTCTCCTCTTTGGCCTCTGTTTGTCTGCTGAAGGCATGGCCTTGATCTTTTCCTCAAAGTGTTTAATGATCTCTTCTGCTGCCTCTGACACTTTGAGGATTTCCATGTCGGTACGATAGTTAAAGGCTGCCAAGAAACAACGTATTTCTTTTGCTACCTTCTTGGCCTTGCTATTGAAATCAGATGTGAAGTTGGCCACTTTTTGGAGAAGACGGTCACCCAGAGCATTCATCGTTGACTAAGTGACATAATCAACATGGACATTCAAAGGAATGAGCGCCTAAGCGTCTTGAGATGAAGTAGAAGTTCCATCCCTCTAAATGTATGCAAGGACCCTGTGCAGGGCCTGTGCATTTTTGGCCGTCAATTCTTGTAGTTGATCGAGTCGAGAGGCATTTGTCATAGACTCAGCCCTCAATACTGCTAAGGATGATCGAACTTCATCCAAAGCAGATGCATAAGAAGATGGCTCTGTATGGGCCATGTTGAATTTTAGTTCATCCAAGGAGCACAACACAAAGGTGGGAAAGGACTGGAACTCGTCCCCTTTGACATATGCTGTAGGGGTAACCTCTGGCTCCACACGTAGGCCAGATTGAGTCCTTGTTCCAAGGACACCTTCTATCTCGACTTGTGGGATGTTGGTTGAGGAAGGATTTCCAGCCGATCCTCGTGTCTCTCATGGAGGAGTAGACACTGCAGCTGTTCTGTCAAGAGGAGTGCCCTCAGCAGGTTCAGAGCCTGCAAAGGGACCTTCTGTGAATACGCCAAGAGACCGGTCGAGAGTCTCTAAGCCATGTGCACCTACTACTTGCTCTAAACAAGTTTGGGGAATTTCTACTGCAGAGGAAACAAATTCCTCTCTAGGGGAAAGAAGCGTGGCATGGGGAGACATGCCACTTATATTTTCAAACGCCTTACCTTTTTGAGAGGGTGAGTCTTGGAATGCAGTTTCCCTTTGGCTTGCTTGGCCAGAGGCAGATGCGACCTCCGGCTGGATAGGCTGGTTAGTGCTCGAGGTGTGCACCTCTTGTTCAATGACTCATGTTGCTCGACCAACAAAGTCAGATGATGTGCATGCATTGGGGGTTGGTTTTGGAAAATAAATGTGCTTACTTAATACCCTAGGCTGCTCTGGCTCTTCCTGAACCAAAGCAACTTCTCCCACTACTCCCTCATCATTCTCTTCACTATCGTATGAGGAAGAGCTCTCAACATCACTATGCTCTTGCTATTCCTCGGATTCCTCTGCATCAGAACTTGAAGACAGTTCTACTTCATGCATAGCTTCATCTTGCATTCTCCTTGTTTCCTCCTCCTTCCTTGCTCTCTCCTCTCGCTCTTGCCTCTCTCTTTCCTCCATCTCTCTCATTTTCTTTTTCTCCCTCTCCCTTTCTTTTTTAGCCTTCTTCCTCTTCCTCTTCTGCTCCTTCTCCCTCTCGATCCTCACTTGCTATACAGGTCTTTCTGCCTTTTCACTCTCTTGGGATGTCCCTATGTGTATCGAGGTTCAAGGCAATGGTTCTAGCGTCTCGTGTACACGTCTATAACTCCTCCTTACCTTCGTTGTCTTCATGTAGCTAATCAGTGTCCTTGGATTGGGCCTCTCAGCTGAATAGCCATCCTTATGCACAGTGGGATTGTACGTGGAAAGTACGTTAACCTTGTGGACAGGAAGGCTTGAGATGTCGATCATGTGCTCCTCAAAAGAAGGTCTTAGAAGAAGACCTAGAAATCGTGGGAAGAGTAGAGTTGGCAATTCTCTTCCCTTAGAAACCTCATAGGACTACTTCACAACTGCAGCCTTGAACTCTGTGTAAAGTATCAAAGAGTAGTTGAGGGGCAGGTCGAAGAATATCCCATACACAATCTGTAGGATATTAGTGGAGCACATATCCAGACTACCAATTTTGGCCGTGAGCGACCGATTTACCAATGTGAATAGGAGGTTCCACATTGGTGGCAGAAATTGACGATGGTACCGTGATGGATACTGGATTTGTTGGTTGTACCCCACCATCTTCAGAAAGGCCACCAGCTCATCCCCGATTGGGAGAGGGGCGTATTCGTCAGGCCAAGATATGTTTTTGTGAAGTTCTAAGACTTGAGAGAACAACGACCTGGAAATACACAGTGAGACATACTCCTTCGTCGAGGAAACATAGACTTGTCCAACAACCCCACGTTGCATTTCAGTAACGTTGCATGAGAGTCAAAATTCCTGAATGAAACGCTCTGGAATGGCGTCATCCACTTTTGTGAGGGCAGGATTGAGAAAATGATGTTGAAGGATGTCAATGATTGGGTGAAACCTGGAGTCGAAATTGTCCAGGTTGAGGCAAAGTGTGTGATTATTTGGTTTTAGAGGAAAGGGAATAATGCTATAGGTAGTTTCGTCAATGGATTTGAGGGTAGTGGTTTGTGTTCGGGAGTTGTTCGATACGGATGTAGACATTTACAGGTTTGTGAGCAAGAAGATGACCGTGGTTTGGGTTTGGCTGAAAGTTAGGGTTTCACAGAAAAGTTTCAATTAGTGGTTGATTTTGTGTTTTGTGTGCAGATATTGGGCTTAAGCAACTTACTTGCAATGGAAATTGATCGAAGTGAAGTAGAAGAGGGGCAACCTTCAGGGTCGCAATTCGTCAATGGCGGCAGATGTTTTTCAGTTCGTGGAAGACAATACTGAGAGAAATATGGAGAAAGAGTTTCAGAGCGTAAAAGATTTAATGTTGAGAATAAAGGGTAATTTAAAAAGAGATTTTCTAATAGGCACTCGAGTGGAAATCGGCACGAAGCATCGAGAACTGAAACGGTTATGCATAAGCCTGTGGGGGAAAGACACGTGGCTTGACATGCTGTGCATCCCGCCTCCCTTATTTGAAAAATTACAGATACAGGCAGTGACCCTCTGTAAGTGATAGCATATATTTTAAAACATTCTAAATGGAAACAGACTTGACAAGCACAAGTCTGAAGGGAGTTTCTAGAGTTAAAGGTGAAAGTTCTCCAGAGCGATAAGTCTAGATAAACCGTTAATATGCAGATGCTCTTCGTAGCTCACTACGAAATTCTGAATGAAGCTAACATGTCTGAAGTACAGCCTAAGAGTTAACTTGCATGTTATTCATAGTGGCAAGTCTGAAATGCAGCTTCAGAGTTAGATGCAGAGCGTCTGGTAGGTCTGCATGAAGCATGAAATATAGTTCTGCTTAATATATGCATCGACAGAGCTCTTACTCTAGAGTTAAATGTTACATATACAAAGGATGGCCTGTACTTTGATGATCATAAAGACTTCTAAATGAAGACGAACAATGTGGACACAAGTCTGAAGGCCTTTTCAAGGATTAAAGTCTAAGGTTATTCCAAGGCACAACTATGAATAAACCTTCCATACACAGAGGTTCTGCGTTGTATACGTAGAGCCACTATGTAGGGCTGCGTAGTACATGCAGAGCCTCTGTAAAGCTCTGTATGAGGCAAGAAAGGACAATCAGAGGCTCTGGGTAGTACATGCAGAGATAGAACTCTTACTCAAGACTTAAGTACATAGCCTCTATGAAGCTCTGTATGAAGCACGGAGGCAGGATCAGAGTGACTGCGTAGCTCTGTATGAAGAACGGAATCAGACTTGACAGACACAAACCTGAAGAAATTTTCAAGAGTTTAAGACGGACACTGTCCAGAGTTACAAGTTTGGAAGAACTATGCGACGTAGATGCAGAGCCTCTGTGTGGGTCTGCATGAAGCACAACCTCAGAGTTAAGTAGCAATTTATTCAGAGTGACAAGTCTGAAGTCCACATTCAGAGTTAGAAGTAGAGCCTCTGCATAGGTCTACATGAAGCACAGAATCAAGTTCTACTTAATAGACGCATCGACAAAGCTCTTACTCGAGAGTTAAATGTTACATATACAAAGGACGGCCTGTACTTTGATGATCATAAAGACTTCTAAATGAAGATGAACAATGTGGACACAAGTCTGAAGGCCTTCTCAAGGATTAAAGTCTAAGGTCATTCAAAGGCACAACTATGAATAAACCTTTTGTACACAGAGGTTCTGTGTTGTCTATGTAGAGCCACTATGCAGCGCTGCGTAGTACATCCAGAGCCTCTGTAAAAGCTTTGTATGAGGCAAGGAAGGACAATCAGAGGCTCTGGGTAATACATGCAGAGGCAGAACTCTTACTCAAGACTTAAGTACATAGCCTCTGTGTAGCTCTGTATGAAACACGGAGGCAGGGTCAGAGTTCTTCCAGACTTGTAACTCTGGACATTCTCCGTCTTAAACTCTGGAAAATTTCTTCAGGCACGGAGGCATCGACAGAGCTCTTACTCGAGATTAAATGTTACATATACAAAGGACGACCAGTACTTCGATGATCATAAAGACTTCTAAATGAAGACGAACAATGTGTTAGAACCCATAATGCAAAATGTAAAAAAGTAATGAAAAACAATAAGTGATGAAGAMCCAGAAGACCAATGGAGATATCAAGGCAGAATCGACTAAGTCTGGATCGATGGAMAGACTATCCAGAGCATCGATGGAAAGACCAACCATTGGACCGATGGACGAAGTTCAACCAGCGGACCGATRGATGATGCGATGGAAAGTATTCTCATTGATACAATGGACAGACTAACACTTAAAAGATTTTCTAAGTATTCATCCAAGCGTGCAATGAAGACTTGAAGATAAGGATGAAATCACCACATAGATAATGACAGCTGGAGATGACGAATCAACAACTGGAATTATAGTTTATCTTGTTAATAATGATTATCCATGTAAAAGATAAACCTTATCTATTAGCTAGACTATTTGCTAGAAAGTAGCAATAGATAGTTATCTTAGCATTAGCCATCTACTATAAATAGACGACTAGTTCTATTGTAAAGAATATATGTGCGTACGTGAGAAAGGCTTTTACTCTTTACGTTTACGTTTTATTATTTATAAAAGTAAAAACTTTGAAGCTCAAAGTCGTTCTTGAATGTTCTTATTTTATCTTTGAGACTTCATAACTTTCTTCGTAAAATCACTATAATTTGGTTATTTAKAACTAGATTATTAGTGTTATTGAGAGATYTGGGATCAACAATTGGTATCAGAGCCTATTGATTGATTATCCAATCAAACGATCATTTAAAATCTCTCAACATTTTAATCTTCTTTCTTATTAAAAATTCTTTCTTCTTCTCCAAATTTTTTCAATGGCTAACTGGAATTCTGCTTATAATGTTGGTTCTCTCTCAAAGCCTCCAACTCTTCAACGAGAGGAGTATCCTCAATGGAAGATAAGAATGGTAAATTTTCTGGAAGGAATAGATAGGAATCTCCTGCGATCCATACAGGAGGGTCCCTACATTCCTCAAACTCTTGTTCCAAGAGTTCCAGGAACAAATACCACGACTGAAATTCCAGCATATTACATGCTTAAAGAGGAAAGAAATTGGGACGACGATGATAAAGAAAAAGTCGAAACCGACCGAAAGGCCAAAAGACTGATAATCATGGCCTTGCCCAATGAAATCTTTCAATCCCTTGATACATGCTCCACTGCGAAAGAACTCTGGGATGAATTGGCAAGTTAACTGGAAGGAGGAGCAAAGACGAAGAAAAATCGTAGAGCACAA
>NW_020201492.1:0-1227 GCF_001531365.2 Cynara cardunculus var. scolymus
TACTCCAACAGACCAGCAGATGACTTAGCTTAAGGAGTCGCTCGACCAGACTAGAGTAAAAATTCCTCTTCGTACTTCTAGTGGTGGTGAGTTTGACTTCATTTCTGAAGCTGAAAGACTCGAGGCATTAAGGGCTGAAAAAGAGCTAGAACTTCAAAAGAAGCTGACTGAAGAAAGCCTAAGGCTTGCCAAGTCACTAGCTGCTAAAGTCCTTCCCAAGAAATCCAAGAAAAATGTGAGTGCTATCCATGCCCAGGCCAAACTTCTTCAGATTGCAGAAGCTGAACTTAAAAAGAAGCAAAAGGTCGAAGACAAGGATAAGCAATGGAGYGAAGCAAAATTGAAAAAGAGACTCAGTCCCCGCCCAATTATCAACGTCAGCATTAGCGGACGATCTAAAGACGGTGGTACTCTTGTTTCAATGCTCATCACCAGGGATAATCTTGATGCCGTTACCGAGTATCCTTCCTACCTTGATCGCTATGGATACAGCGAATGGATGGAGATCAGGAATGCCATTCAGCAATCCAAGTCGAGACACAAGACACTTATCGAGGACACCATCAGCGAGCTTATCAAAAGGATGTCCAGGTATGTCAAGGTCCTTGACAGGCCAACTCTGAATAAAGGTAAGAAGAAGAAGACAACGCTCATTGATCCTAGTGAAGGACCATCCCTGAGGAACGAACATGAAACAAAGTTCTCCTTAGATGAAGTCTTGAAGCGTCACATGAGCATTGACATTTCTATGCTGAATCTTGACTTGCCAGTTAAGGGTCCCTATACACCCAACACTGTGCATTTCAAACCTGAGTTAGGAGTTATATTCCTTGACTATGAAAGTGAAGTCAGATTTCAGAGAATGTTAGAACTGCCTCTCTGTCCAATGGATCACTTGGTTTATCTCTTGCAATGGATAGAAGACAGCATGCCTGGAAAAGTCGTCGATCTGAAGATTCGAAGAGAGCTCCTACGTCGAAGACAACTTGGTGAAGATGTACATGTGTACGTAGATCTAGGTGTTTCAGATTAAGTCTCTTTGTATCAACAATCCACTTTTCCTTGTAAATCTTTTCTATATCTTCTTTCATTGATTGTATTTACATTTCTGTAAATTCTGAACATGTGCTGTAATACTTGTTTTATTTTCATTGTTTAATAAGATGAGTATTCCATGTGCTTCACTGAAAAAGATCCCTGAAAAAAGTAATAGGGACACAAGTCTAT
>NW_020201492.1:1401-10701 GCF_001531365.2 Cynara cardunculus var. scolymus
TTTTTCTTAGATATAACATAAGAAAACCCTCAAGCTGAGACTGACCAAACTGAAAAATATCCCAAAATAGTAAAAAGGGACATGTACTTTATATGTTGTTTTTCCTTACTATTATTTGATAAGATAACTTTCTTTATGTTATCTTGTTATCATCAAATAGGGGGAGATTGTTGATCCTCTCTCTCAGTGATTTGATGATAATCTCTTTTTCCTTTCAATGTATTTTAGTGATCGCTGAAGAACTCGCTTTGTAAATCATTCAGAGACAACGATACTTCAAGAAAAACAACACTCACACCAAAGATCCTTCAGCAAACGTCGAAGACTGAAACTGAAGATTAGAGACTGGCGTGTATGTGATCTGAAGTGGTATTCAGTGATTACAAGCCTGTCTAACTATGTGTGAAGACTGCTCTAGCTTCAGCGAATGATGATGAGACCTTCAAATTATTCCACCATTCAGCGATCAAAGGAAGCTTGCTTAGCACGATTGTTGTTGTTTTGTCCTTGCACACACAAAAGGACAAACCCATACCCTTACTAAAGATAGTACGCTACGGAGCCGATTAGTCGACTCTTTGTCCACCAACTTTAGGTAAGGATGTATGTTCAAGAATAGTGCTTTTGTACTATTCACTGTAACAAAGGACAAGCCTTCCTGTTAAGGCTTGACACGCACTCTAAACCCTACCATACTGCATTAAATGGACATTTAATGCACTGGGTATAAATAGAAGTGTTTCTTCGCCGTACAGAGGGCGCGCATCACTCTCTTCCCTCATTCTTACTTCAAGCTTCTTTCAGCTTAAAGTAAAGATATTTTCTTTTAGCAATCTCTTTTCTTATAATTGCTAACCTTTGTGTGTAACTTAAGATTGTTTAGATAGGTTTCTTTTACCTTATCTTTCCGCAAACAATCTTGTAAAATCTGTATTGATCTTCTCTATCAATATATATTTTAAATTTGAAAACTTTGTGTTTGTATTCATCCCCCCCTTCTACAAACTGTTTAGTATTCTTGTAGACCCTTTTGGGACCAACAGAGGTTTTTTAAATGACAAAAATGCCCCTCATAGTTAGGGGGTCTAACGACTGTAAAATAACAACGTTAGGATGAGGGACCCAATCTGCAATAAAATAGAAACCACAATGATGATATATGTAATTAGTTTGTTTGGAGACCCAAATAGAAACTCTGATATAACCACAAGGACCAAATCTGTAATTTACTCACTTAAAAAAAGTAAATTACGGATTTGGTCCCTAAAGTTTGTGATTTGTTATCAATTTGGTCCATATATGTATTTGTCTTGGATTTAGTCCCTCACCTACCGTTTGTCTATCATCTTCGTTAAAGTCAAGGGCATTTATGTCTTTTTACAATTTTGCACCATTTTAACATTTTTTTAATTATTTTTTTCCTTTGAATGTTCATATTCTTCACCTTAACAAGAGTGAATTTCATTTTTGATCCCTTTCCCGTGGCTTCTTTTTGGTTTTGCTCCATAAAATTCATAAAAGTACACCATTTGTCCATTTTTCCTGTTTCGGAACCTAAACTAGTTCCTCCACTTAATACCGTTGGAGGAGGCTTTGTTAAGTATATCATGTGCCCCTCATGATAAGAGAAAAGTTGTCTTCTTACCCTCTTTTCTTATTCTTTTTTCCTTTTAAAAATATATATAAGTGGAGGGGACTAATTTGGGCTTCTTGGCAGTGATAGGTGGTGATGGTGGTAGGTATCAATGTTCATGGAGATGAAGGTAGGTATGAAGAAGATGGCTAAAAATACGAAAATGCCCCTTATATGATGAGCACAGGATACATTTAACAAAACTATCTTTAACAGTGTTAAAGGGAGGGACTAGTTTGGACTTAAAAACACGAAAATTGACCAACAATGTATTTTATGAACTTTAAAGCAAAAGACAAGCATAGATAAGGGACCACGAATGTAATTCACTCCCTTAAGGCTATATTCGGCAAACTAGCTGATAAACTAGCATATGAACAAATCATGTTTGAAAAAATTTACCTGATAAGAATGTAAAATTACCAAAAATGAGATCTTGAAAATTTAGTTAATTACTATATTTCATAATAAAATTAAAATAAATTTATAATAATATAGATATGCTAATTAATACAAACAAGATAATAAAGAATTTAAATAATATAATATGTTGATTAAAAGAATTTCAAATTGATTATTTGTTTGTCCTGGGAAGTGATGACTTACACAGAATGTGTTTGTAGAGGATTGAATACAAACACAACAAACTTTTACTTTTAGTTCAATATTTTGTATTAAAACAAAGAACTATAGATTTGTTGTAGAAGCTAGAAAGGTAAGACCTGTGATTTTAAACAATCTGACTGGTGACAAATGTGCTAACACTGAAAGAGTAAGAGAAGTAAGTACTCTTTCAGATCCGAAAGACTAAGGGGTTGTTTGTTTACTTCTTAATGATACCATTAAGAGGCAAAGGTCTGATTCGGTCAGACATTTTCTTATTTGGATGGATTTTAAAAAAGGTCTGAATGGTTCAATTAACCCTCAATCGCTCCTTCATCCATCTACTCCCCATACGATTCAGATATGCAATTTTCCTACGTTTGCCCTCCTCGCCTCTTCTAGTTCCTCTCTACACTCTCCTCCTTGTCGATAAAGCATCTACACAGTTCCTAAAACCCCTGAATCGTTCATCTTCTTAGGGCTTTCCCGTAATTGCCTTTTATTTCTCACATCTACTGCTCATGTCATCTCATTTAGTCGTCTTTCCCATGTTGCTCTCGGCCATTCATTATTGCGTTGCATCTCGTCTCTTCATTGTTGCCTTGCATCTCGTCTCCTGTCTGGTATCTCAATTATTCTTTTGTTGAATTTCCTTATCCTCAAATTTATGTTGCATCTACTATATGGCTTTTGTGAGTTTGCTTCTCCGCTGCTAAATTTTGATGCTTCTTCTATGTTGCTTCTCCAAACACAGTGGGGTGGGGGTGGTGATGTGATGGTTAGATGGAGTTTGTAGTCTAGTTTAATTAACCCACTGTGTTCCAATATTGTGATTATTGATTTTTTAGTCTACTGTATAGAAGATTATTCATAGGGATTTTACAATTAAAAGCACATAATGTGTTTGAGCCACTTAATCATTCTGACCACTTAATCATATTGAATCAAATCATTCAGCATCTGCCAAATGGCCCCTAAGATAGTTCTTCAGATATTGGCGCCGATTTGCCTAAAAAACTCACATAAAAGTTCTTTAAAAATGGGTGAATAACAATGAATGACAAGGATTATAGCCACCATTACATTAAATGCTACTGTCCAACTTTAACGCATTTCTTCATCTGATTTGGTGATTCGTGCATGTTTATACTCTTTATTTCAGCCTTTTATGGTTGATGTAGATACTTTTTATCCTATCTTATTATTTAGTATGTCGAGGGAATAGTAAAGGAACTATGACACTAATAAAATAATGTTAAGAACTTATTTTGGTTGAGATGTTGTGCATGTCTCCATACGAGTATGAGTGTTAGAATTTAGTGTCAGACCAGACTTGAGATTGCTTCAATAAATGCCAAGTGTTTGTGGTATCAGACTTAATTAGATATTTGGATATGAAGACCTAGAGAGTTGGGCCCGAAGAAGTCAAAATCTGATATGAAGTCTGATGAGCTATATCAGAGTTATCTTTAGAGTTAGAGTAATATGTCTAGTTGTAGCACATGTCTTGTTCTTACTACTTTGTATCTTATAGGCATATAACTTTTTCTTCATCTCTGTTGTATAAATAATGAGTAGAGTTGGTTCGTTCATGGTAATGGTTTACAATTCGTAATTTGGCAGTTTGTACTCTCTCTCTCTCTACAATCAATGACATGATGACTTTCTCTCTCTAAAATTGTTCATATTTCTACTATGTTGTAATTTTGCTTGTTAGCTTACCTGGATTATATCGTACTTAAATAGCGATCAATGATTGATGAAAGGTTAAAATTGCCAAAGATTTAAACTCTTTATAATTATAAATAAAAAAATCAACCTTATATTTGGTTAGAGTAAATTACAATCATCTGTCTCCTTCCTTTTTATTAAGTATATAATATTTATATACGATAAATAGACCAAATAAACTCACATACCTCCTTACCTTTGATGAGGTTTGAATCCTTGACCTCCTAGGAGGCTAAGGACTCGCATACCGCTAGGCCAAAGGCCCTTTAGTCATTGTTCCCTTCTGTCATTTCACTGCTATCTCTCTCTCTCTCTCTAAAACTTTCGTTCTCTCTAAATTTCTTCTTAAATTATTGAAGGAACTGAAATATCGATCACAAATTCCAAACATACTCTCTAAATCCTTCCTAAAAGTAAAAATTTCTTTTGTTTTTATTAAGTTTGTTATGTTAGGATTTTTGAGATTGATGTATAATAGAGTTTATGTTGAGGTTATAAATTTGTGTTGTTGAAATTGTGTTATCTTACATGTTTAGAATACTTGGTTTAGCTAAAATTGAAGTAGGAAATAAAAGGGTAAAATTGTGGATCCAATATGGTTAGGTTGTGTATATATGTTCAACCGCACACCAAGTGTTCGATTAAATGCCTAAGAGAGCAAAATTGCATGATTAAGTTTATGTAATGATCATTGAACTCCATCTTAATGTTTAGTATGTTAATGTATATTTAGAGCATTTAAAAGTAGCAGATAATTGAAGTATGGATCATAAAAGTGAGTTGAGAAAAATTGTGGAATCAGATTTAAGAATATGTACAGGTTCAATAGTTTAACAGTGCAAAAATCACAAGCTGTAAGATGGAAAAGGCTCATATTTTGCAGGTAAGAAAGACCTTAGTATATACAAGGACTGTTATGAAGGGTCTAAAACTCATTTATGGCTCTAAGTAACTCAAAACAGTGTGTTTTTGGGACCATTCACGGTGTACTTGGGATAATCATTGTTGTTTTATAAAATTCGTATAAAACATATGGATGATCCAAATGTGATGATTCTAGAACTAACATACTCATAAGAGAGCATATCCAACTTTCATTTAGATAATATCATCTGAATTAACCTTTAAGTAGGATAAAAATAATCTAAAAGAAAAGGGACATAATCTCTTAAATGTCGGGAACGAAAATATGTAAGGCTAAGTGTTGTGTTTGAGTTCTCAATTTGTATTCGACTGTCCCTCTTGAAGTCTAAGTTATTTAAGATCACTTAGGATCTAAGTAACTTATTAGAAGAATTAGGATGTGGTTTTACGTCATTCAAGTAATAACAAATTTATACATCCGTTAGGAGAGCGACTGAGTCGAACTTTATCGTGATTTCTGTTTAATTGTGCGTTACTTCTCAATTTTGATTAATGTACGGATTTAAATTTATTTGACTCGTGGGAAACTAATTGATGTAGTTGACCCTTCTTAAAGATGGTTCATCACCTTTCTGATTTGGTCAACAAAATGTGTATTTAATTATACATATTCAAAAAGGCTTGATAAAGGAAAGCGACATTGAAGCAGTCAAGGTTGTGCACAGGTCAAGATTGATGACACCCTTTTCTCGTCTGGAGGAAGAGGACGAAGTCAAGGAAGTGTTGATGAATTAGCTGAGGGAGACCCTCAAAAAGGCATCCCCATACGAAGCAGAGGCAAAGGCGACTAGGGTGTCCTTAGTCGTGAATGAAAAAGAGACTGAGGCCCTCAAGTCAACCTTAGAGGAGTTGAGGGCTCAGGTCGAGAGGCAACAGGATGAGGTAACATCTACTGAGGCCTTTACTCGTCTCTGGACGCAGGCAGAAATATGCAATGACACCTCACCGGGAAAGATCTTTTGGAGGATGTTAAGGGGGAAGTATAGTATTTCCTGTCAGACATCATGATAAGGATGACCTGAAGTCTGATCAGGAGAAGGAAGTTCAGGACCCCTCTTCTGATGTCGGTGATGCTCAAGTCGAGGCCGGGGGAACTCAGTCGGTGATGTCGAAGTACATGGGATTAAAGGCAGGGATATTGCATTTATTCGGGATGTCAAAAAAAAAACAATATGGTTGGCAAAGGGGAAGCTTGAAAACCAGTTGGGGCTTCCAAGTCAACTGGCACTGGCGGTGTGTATAAGGCCCCGGAACGGATTCACCGCCGTATGGCCTAATTTCTACATGAAAGATTTGAAAGAATATGGATGAGCTGTTCCAAGTAGTTTGGACAACAATGATAACACATTTTCATTTTGCTCCTCGAGTGTTAAAAGTCATTCATATTCCAATCTTGACTTGTTATCATGTTAACTAATTTAGCTTTGAACTCCTTGTTTGTTAATCTTTGACAGATAAGGGTAGAATATATAAGTTGCTGAAAAGGTTGTTGCTGATAACTCAATACATGGACTGCGCCTCATTATTTCATATTAACCAAGGGTAGCGGAGTACTAAAGGAGAATCTTCAAGGGCCTTTCTTGTCAAATCTGAAATATATATAAAGGGGCATTTGACCGACTCAGCTCATAATACAACTCAAATTTTCTCTAAATCTCTCTCACCTACTCAAGGAGCTCTCTCAATTTAGTTCTCTGTTTTCATAAAAGACCAGCCTTCGATCTTAATAAATCTACACATTGAGTTAGTATTTCTTGTTCCTTTATTCTTAGATCTAATGGTGTTAGATATTTAGATGATATATTTGTAGTCAATATGTTTCTGTTTCAATTGTTGTAAAGAATCTATATTGTTTTTAATATTCAAATGTTTGAAGTTTTGGAAAATAACATGGTATCAGAGCCTTACGCTCGGCTGTGTGTTTACCTCGCTTGTTAGATACATGACTGGTTCGAATCATCAATGTTTGGTGTGCCTTATGCCATCATACAACAGATTCATCCACGATATCGGTTGCCTCTTCATCTTCTTATTTTTTCTTTGTTCCAGAAGTGATTGTTAGGGTATGAACCATTTTTTTGGTCCTCTTTCAAGATYTGGTCCCTCTTTTGTGTTAGCTTGAGAATCTGGTCCTATTTCCAGATTCGGTTTATGTGTTAGTTGAGGATCTGGTCATTTCTTCCAGATTCGGCTGGTGCATGTTATTCTTATCTTGTTTTTGTTAAGGATCTGAGTCCTTATTTCCAGATCTGATTAAAATGCATTTTCATATTTCCTTTTATCTTGTTATTGTTGAGGATCTGGTCATTTCTTCCAGATTCGGCTGGTGCATGTCCTTATCTTGTTTTTGTTAAGGATTTGAGTCCTTATTTCCAGATCCATTTATAATTCATGTATAATTTCTTTGATTCAGATATGTGTTCTAAATGTATGTTCATATCTGTGTTCCCTTGCTTCTTTTTCGTTATATGCTACTGTTATGCTTTGAAAGTCAAGATCTGATATGTCTCAGATCTGGTATTAATGGTTACATTAACCCTTTTTCATTTGTTCAGGTACATCCTGGAACTCTCAGATAAGTTCGATTTGTTCTTTCCTTTATAATTTTGTTTCTCTTCTCTGGTGGTTATCTGGCTTTATTTGTATCCTTTAATTCTGTTAAAGGATTTTGTAGTAAGCTTCTCCCTGTGTTCTTGTGTGCCTTTGTTTTTCATTGTGAGAAACTGACTTGTTGGCTTGACCTAGCACAATAAAGTGTTTTAGGAATCCTGCCTTTAAGCATTTCAGTTTCTGTTTTCGTGTGTGTGTTCCTCGTTGCTTATGGAATCTCCTCTTGTCATTGCTAGCCCRTCAAATCCAATGGAATCCAGAGTCACAAAATTAGACTTTGGAGACCCACTGTATTTGCACCCTAGCGATACTAGTGGAGGCTCTATTCTGTCTTTCAAGCTAAGCGGAACTGAGAATTATCGTGTGTGGTCGTGTGCTATGATCTTAGCTCTAGAGACTAAGAATAAAATAGGCTTTATTGATGGCTCTTGTCCTTGTCCTCAAAATGACCCTATTCTTGAAAAACAGTGGGATCGGTGTAATTCGGTTGTCCTGTCATGGATCCTAAGCTCCATGACAGAGGATTTATTTMTAGGACAGGTTTTTTCAAAATTATCCTCCCAAGTATGGGAGGAATTAAAGGAAACATACGATAAGGTGGATGGGTCGGTGACTTTTAATCTTTACCAAAAGATAAATTCTCTAAATCAAAATAATATGTCTGTTTCATAATATTACCATAAGCTGAATTCCTTTTGGAAGCAGTTTGACGCCCTTATAAAGCTCCCATCCTGTACATGCAATGTTTCACATGATTTTTTAAAACATAGTCAGCTCATTAAACTAATGCAATTTCTTATGGGTCTTGATGACGTTTACCATCCTATTAGAAGCAATATTTTAACCAGAGATCCTCTCCCTTCAGTTAAAACTGCTTTTTCTCTTGTATCTAGAGAGGAATCTCATAGGGGAGCTAACTCTAGCCAAAATCGTTCTAAAACTCAAAACTCCGCCTTTTTTAGCAAAAGTTTTGAAAATAAAAAAAAAACCAGGAAAGGGTCCAAACAATCTTGTCTGCAAACATTGTAGGAACATTGGGCATACTATTGAGCGTTGCTACAAACTTATAGGTTTCCCAAAAGATTTTCCGAACCGTCCCAGAACTCAATTTCAATCCCAAAAYTTTAAACCTCAAAATCAAAATTTTAGACCCTCTGTTGCAAATGTTTCTATTCCTGACTCTGTTTCTCCAAAGTTGTCTTTTACCTTTTCTGAAGAGCAGGTAGCTAAGATCTTGAATTTAATCAATCCCAAAACTACCTCTGAAGGAGCTTCTGCCAATATGGCAGGTATGTTCCAAAATTCTTTTTCTRGTTGGATAATTGATTCGGGAGCCAATCAACACATGACTTCCAATTCTTTAAACTTAGAAAATATTGTTGATGTCACTGATTTAAATCTCAAAGTTAGTCACCCTAATGGTACTAAGGCTAAGATAAATAAAATTGGTAATTTGAAGTTATCAAACAATRTGACTCTATTTGATGTTCTTGTTGTCCCTGAGTTTAACGTAAATCTTTTATCTGTCCATAAGCTCGTCAGAGATAGCAAAGTTTGCATAAAATTTGATGAAACATAATGTTATGTTCAGGATTATCTGCAAAAGAACATTGTGGGGATTGGTAGTCAGGATGGAGGGCTATATTTTTTTGATCAAAATCCAATCAATAATGTTTCTTTCCCTTCAAATAATTGTGGTATGGTTTGTTTCGTCTCATCTCAATTATGGCATAGCAGACTTGGTCACCCTGCTGATCAAGTCTTACATGTTTTAAAGGACAAATTAAATATTGGAAATG
>NW_020201492.1:12826-17919 GCF_001531365.2 Cynara cardunculus var. scolymus
GATCAGCCTTCGATCTTAATAAATCTACACATTGAGTTAGTATTTCTTGTTCCTTTATTCTTAGATCTAATGGTGTTAGATATTTAGATGATATATTTGTAGTCAATATGTTTTCTGTTTCAATTGTTGTAAAGAATCTATATTGTTTTTAATATTCAAATGTTTGAAGTTTTGGAAAATAACATCGAGCAACCTAAGTCGTCAAGAGACAAGGTCTTCGAGAGGGTTATTTTGGTTTGGTAAGGGGATAGGCACTAAAGGAGGGGTAAGTTCCGATTTCTGCCTTGTAATGCCTATAGTGGCATATACACTATTACAATGGGATGACTCAGTGTCATCATGGTTACTAGGTACTAGCACGGTTGGTAAATTGGTAGTGCAAATATAGGAAAAAAGTGGTGTTACTGCTGACCATAGGGGCACAGATGTTGAGACCTGCGGGAAGAAGACTTATACGAAGGTATTGGTGGCAGAGGAGGTAATCTAGTGGTTGACACTGTCGTCGCATATACTGGTACTTGGAAATGAAACTTAATATATGACGGTATGCCAAGGGGAACTGTAGCAGGAGGTCTTATCACCAACGAGCTAGGAGCACCAGTTGTTGCATTTGCATAATACTATCGGAGGGTCTGGACTTCTTGATTCTCCCTATGATTCTGGTCGCTTAGTCGAGCGATTTCCTGCCTTGCAACAGCTAATTCAGCTTGCATCTGGGTGAACTGGTCACTTCCAAAGCTTGTCATCCTGTGAAACAATGATAACCTATTCTACGAAGAAAGCTAATAGTAGCAGGTGTTTATTTCAAACGTGATCTCTAACTGGGGCCTTATGGTGGGGCGCCAAACTCTTTATGCCAAAAACTACACCAAATATAATTTAAGGTTTGTTTGTAGAGCTTTGACAATTAAAGATCAATCATTTTGAAATAAACACTCGAAACAAAAAAAAAAGCAATCAAAAGAGATAAAACAATTGATGACGCGGAAAAACCCTTAAACGAGGGGAAAAATCGCAAACAATATTGCAGATCGTCGATACACTATGGACGTCAATCAGGGTAATCGTCCTTTGTGATAGTAGTTAAAAGTAAAGACGTGTGTCGGTCGTAGAAAATAACAATAAAGTATGTAATAATTTTGCTTCATAGCTTTCGCATGCGATGTACTCTGATGATCCGGGGGGTGTTTCCTGTGATCTTCTAGTCTTTTATAAGTGATTTGTTGGAGTGATCCAATAGTCGACTTTTAATGAGCTTTAACGGAGAAAATGGTTAGACTTAATTGTCTTGAATCTTTGCCTTCCGTTATGATCTTCACGGTTAACAGTCAGATTGTCTTTATTCCTGCAGTAAGAACCACGAATAACAGATGTCGTAATTAATATGCAGTTTCATGCATCGTTAGTATGATATATCGTGAGAAATACCGAACGTGGATTGGAATCTTCGACCAAAGGTCATAGGTCTTATGGCCATAGATAACCACGACCATACATAGTAAGATCGTTGGTCTTATGAATATGTGTTATGGACATGAGGGTCGTAGAAAATATCTTCATCGATCAAGGATAAGAATTTTTACCAAAACAACTGCATAAAGGAATAATAAAAAAAACCAGCGCTCTCCATATATATTCTGATAAGATAAGAAGAGAAGACTCGTATAAACCCATTGATTGAAACCGACGGAGTTAGGGAACTTAGAGGGTCAAGAGTCTCACCGACACCCTACCAATTTCCCATCCACCTTTACGAAATCCAACAATTACTTCAACAAGCTCGGTTTCAACAAGTTTCTCATAAAACGGCCTTTAGTATATAACTTGCTAGTTCTTACAAATCTCACGAAAAACCTACCTCATTCTTTTTTCTTACCTTTACGGATACGAATGAAACTAGAAACTGAAATAACGTTAAATCCCAAATGAGGGGCAAGTCATTAATCATCGATAGAAGGACGGGTGTTGTTAGGCAGTCTTTGACCATGAACGAATGAAGTAAACAAATGTAGTGCACGCGATGGCTGAGCATACGGCACCATATGAGCAGCACCTCTTACCGTTGCAAAAGTTAATAGGTTCCCGTATTCAGTAACCCAACCTCCAACCTACACAGATTTCGACGTTTTTGGTTAAACTAGTAGATATTCAAGACGCAAGATGTATTGATCTTGAGCATTTTGATAATAATCTCAAGTTTAAATTTGAGAAAAAAATCACTTGTTGGACCATAAAAACCATTTTTCCCTTTGGGGTAGAGATACCCTTTCACCCCTCCTATGTGGGGTATACTGGGCTACTCTGGTTTACTTGTTGGAACATAAAAGGGCAAGAATGAAGTACCTGGCCCTTATGGAACCAAACCGCATATGGAACGGTAACTTTGAACTGCAAATCATGAGCCAATTCACGAACAAGTGTTCTTGATCCAAGCAACGGCACTACAGAATCTTGATCGCCGCTACAGAGTAGGCAATAGATCGTTAAACCGTTAATCAGTAATGGTTTGTGCGGTTGTGTGTCTATGTGATCTAAAAACTTACCTGAAGATCCAAACTGGAATTTGGTTTCGAATGATTCGTTTAAGCAGGGGGAGAATGTCGATGTTTCCATCATTATCATTGTAATTCAGAACTCTGTTAAGACAACAAATTTCATCACCATTGAATGATCTACAGCACTTACAATTAAGGAAACAACCTCTCTAGCAAAGTTAAGGTTTGCGTACATCTTATCGCCAGACTGTACCTCCATGTGGGAAATACTGGGTTCGTTATAATTAAATCGAATGACTTACCCGCTGCACATAGTCCACGGATAAGGCAACTTGGTTCGATTAGCATGGAGAGCTCGTTGAACCTCAGGAAGGTTGAAATAGAAGCGTCGTTCAAGGCTCATGCACACATCGACTCCAAAGCTGATCTTGGTTGCCTTTTGAAAAATTAAACAAATCAAAAATGTTTCAAATCCATGAAGAGAAAGCAAACAAAAGGGTGAAAAAGTTACCGTTTTCTTCAACCGCAGCTCTTGTTCCACAAGAGACGGGTAGCATACATCAAGAATCACATCGTAGTTATTAATATACTCGCTAATTACGTTGTTTGCTTGAGAAATGGCATTATTGCATGCACCCGATTCATTGTGAGGGGAAGCGAACGTATAATCCTCAAAGTCGCAGTCTTTCATGATTGTAAGGCCTATCTCATCCGATATCATCCCATGTGACCAGTAGTACTCGTATACTGCTGGGACATCGCGTTCAAGTTTAAGAAGCGGGTTACCGATCTGATGCAAAAATGTTTTGGTAAATCATCACCCCAAACCAATCGCACACAATAACAAATAATCGGAACCAGAACATATTTAATTCACCAAGGACATTTCGCAAGCCGCCAAGCACATTTCCCAAGCCGACCCCTTAGAATCATGTTCAATTCAGAAAAAAACATGTTTCGCAAGTTGCGGAATCGACACTTACAAAACCTTGGGTATTTATAAGCTATGAAGCAGAGAGAGAGAGAGAGAGAAATCTTACAGCAACTCCTTTGATGTTGAACTTGAAATCAGTGGAATGTGCATTGTGGTCCAGAAGGGCAATAGCCAACTGTGGAATGTAATGCCCTATATGTAAAATCAACATAATTAACACTTATATTTATATAGACCCATGGTTGAACTAGTTCTTTTGTTATAGGTGAAGATATACAAGGGGCATAACATAATTGAGAAAAAGCATCCAAACATGGCCTAAAAATTACATACAATATGCCAAAGATACGATAAATGATTACCAGCATAACTTTCCCCTGTAAGATATAGATCTCTTGATTTAAAAGATGGAAACTTGGCGTACCAATTCAACAAGAAGGTATGCATATCCCTGGCTGTTCGTTCATAAGATAATAATCGATTGTTAGATTATATATATATATAGGTGGAGGTTCAAACGAGAACACCTCCATTTTACGAGAACGTGAGAACCCCCTCATCACATGTGTGTGTGTGCGCGCACGTGTTAATGACCGAAAAGAAATGACAAAGCAATTGGGTAAGTAAAGTTGATGTTACCCGTGTTGGCATCACCGGTGGTATAATCTGTAGTCGTGTTCGAGTAAGACCATCCTACCCCGGCTGGAGACTCCACGAACAACAAATTTGACACTAATTCACAACAGAAAACACTTTCACTGCTGAGAATCAAAAATCAAAATCTCCAAAACCAATTACATTCTTTTCTATCAACAATTTTTTCTAAAAGGTATATTATAACTATGAAGATATAAGGTAGTCTAAATACTTCTTTCAAAAAGGTAGTCTAAATACTCGAAATATCACACCTTCATTATGTTTGATAAATTAGTTATCTATCTATATCTATATCTATACTATATTATAAAACATTTAACAAAAACTCTTAAAAACCATCTTTTATACATGAAGTACTATGCTTATTGATGCATATTACTTAAGATTCAAAATTACAAGTAAATTGTACGTAAGTACAATTTATTACACTTCATGTTTTAATTCGTGTAACTAACTGTAGATAAATATAATCAAATCCAGAATAAAGTTCTTATTTTAAATATAAAATCTAAAATATAATTAGGATAATTATTGAGTTCTAACAGAATACTTAGTTATTATCTTTACAAAAATTATATTATTAAACCAAAAATGAATTATTTCGTCATTAAACCCGAATTAAATTATAATAAAAAATATTGAATTAAATAAATTACACAAAAAATAAGAATTTTTATATATTTTTTAATTTTTATGATATCTTCAAATTTATATTTTATTTAGAAAAACATTATTGATTGCTCAAAACCATATAAATTAGTATTATAACATCAACAGAGACCCAAAAAAACTGAAACATTGAAATCGAAATATATCTCGCTCCATTGTGCGAGTACCCTTCTAATTACCTTATAATTTTTTTGGTAGCTGATAAACTAATCATATTTGATAAAAAGTAACTGATAAGCTAGTTGAGAAATATAAAAGGATTAGAAAAGACATTTTAAAAATTAGTCAATCATAATATAACTAAAACAAATCACTAATAATATAATATGTAATTAATA